>NC_041361.1:19458810-19663810 GCF_900634415.1 Cottoperca gobio
AAGGATAGTGGGCTTCACTTATCATATTGTATACCCTGTTGCAGAATCAGGAGAACAGAAGCAATTAATGAAGCTGTTTGGGAATATGGGAGATTTTTACTGTCCACTATATATATACATTTCATAATCTCCCTAAACTGTGTAGACTTTGTATTCAGAATGGAGAATAAGGTTAGTGCTCTCTTTAATTTATGCATACATACTGTTGATTGTGATTTGGGACAGGGTGTTGGTCCATGCAATGTTTTATAAGCTGCTGCAGACGGAGTAGCTTTGGTACTCGTGTGATGATAAGCGCAGTGGTTGAGAGCTGTGATAGATGTGTTTCCAGGGTCTCTGGCCTGCGCGGTGGAAACTATCATGGAAACTTGTAATGTGGCTATAAATAAATGTCCCTGTCGCTGTTGCCAACCACGCTATCATGGCAGTCCTTTAGTCAGTCTTGCTATGTTTCTGTCTTTCCATCTGAATGTCTACTTGTGAAACATCTGTCCTGTCCTGATTACTAGTTTGACTATTTGTCTATCTACATACTTGCCAAGGTTAAATTGCACAATAGCTGTGCAGACCGCCACCCAAAATGTCATTTATTTCTGTAGTAATTTTTTTGGAGGGACCGATGCTATATCCGGAGTGGGCAGATATAGAGAAGGTGAAGGTATCAGCAAAGAGATATTTAACTTAATGTGTTGATGGCCTGTGTGTCTTTCTGGTGTACGTCTGCTTTACCTTGGAGCACCTGTTGCTGGTCACACCAGCAGCTGTTGGCCTTGTGATACTCCCACTTCACCCACTCTATCGCCCTGTCTCTGGCTGTCTACACACACACACACACACACACACACACACACACACTCACACACACACACACACACACACACAAACCAACTACTGTATTTCACCTACTCTTGCAACACATCCTTGTTTCATTACAGCTACTGTGAAAACAGTCTCTTGTTACTTTTCACTGTGTGTGTGTGTGTGTGTGTGTGTGTGTGTGTGTGTGTGTGTGTGTGTGTGTGTGTGTATGTGTTTGTTTGTGTTCGTGTTCCAGTTTGTCTAAGTTAGAATTTGTATACGTATTGTTTAGTACTCTGTCTTTGCCTTCGTTGGGTTTAAGTTTAGGCACGAGGAATGAGATTGGAAGGGGTAATGTAACAAAAGGTCTACATCTAAAATGCTTCATCAATACTGAATCTCACTCCAACCTAACTTGAAAAGTTAGCAGCCCTGGTAGTTGTGAGAGTGCACTTTATTTACAGCAGTAGTCTCTAGTTGATTGATTCAGAATTACTTTGGCGTTGCTGTTGCTCTAGCTAACAGATGCTAACTGGCTCAGTCTGGTAGCTGTTGTTGAGTTTCCTACCTTAAGGCGCGTAATCCACGCACATCTTGTATACTATCTATTAAAATCTCTTTTTTTGCCTGATGAATTCTGCCTGGATCATCATTTGCCCTGTTCAGGGGTCTTTTTAATTAGTCCTCTGCCGCTGCATGTTTACAACATCAGAATGGAGGGTAGCTACCAACAGTTGCAGAATTGTGCTCGTCAACTTATTTTGTTGCAAATACATGTATGTACAGGCATTAGGTGGACAGTCTTTGATATCAATGATAGGCTGGGTGAGCAGAGCTGTGTCATCATCGCTGAGAGCATCTGTCTTTTCCTCTTCAGGAATTCTGCAAAAGCAAGATCATCTTTACAGGCCACAACCAGGACATTTGCAACAGGCTTATATCCCAGACAGGGATTTATTTCTAATTCACTCTGTTTGATAAGTATATTTGGTCATATTTTAGTATTAAGCTTCCTTTTTTTGATGTTTGCCCTGTACATATTTTACATTACAGCTTTTAATACAAATACAATACTTCCTGTAGCTATTTTCTAAATTAGTCCTTCTAGTCTTTCAGTTAGAGTCACTTCATTACCTAACATTGTGAACCATTTGTAAGAACATGTTGGGTAAAATTCATTGACTTTCATGGTTCCTGCACTGTACATCGCCATCCTGTGCCACTTGTATGTTACTACAAAATACAGTTTGTCTGGGACAGTAACACATGTACACTAACAGTGATGGAGACAATAACACTTAACAAGATAATTATGTTCAACACTTTGTTGTTCTGGATTGTTAGTGTTGAGTTTACTCAATTTAAAAGATGGAAATGTACATTATGCTTAGTCAGCATGCACATTATATGACAGGCACCAGGAGTTATCATTTACTCTTCAACTCTTGTAACAGTAGCTAAAGCATTTCAGCCATGTTGACCGAACTGATGCCACTCAGAATGCTTTAGTTTGACATTTATCTGAGTGAGCTGCAAATGCACTGTGTATCGATTGTGTATCAACATTGACTGATTGCATTTTATTTTTATTTGAAAATGTCATTGTAGTCCCGTTACGGATGGGGGTGTACAAGTGAGGGGTCAGGACGGCAGAACTGACATGGCAGTAATACAGTACTATACATACTATAATACAAAAACTGAGAATAACTTACTGAATGTCAGGGAAGCACCGATGATGATTGCATTGTAATATTGTTTTCCTTAACATACCCAGAAACATACAATAAAGAAAGATACCCTATTATCGACATTCACTGTTTCTCTCGAACCGAGGAGGAACAGAATCAGTGGAAGTGCCATTAGTGGAATGGCTGTGAATTTCCTTCACCTGTATGAAATACTTTTTTAGGCATTGATGGACAGGACCATCTGAGAGACTCTTTTCTGTACTTTCGACCACACAAGGCTCTCAAAGTGAGACGGGACAAGTTGAGTTCTCATGTGGAGATTAAGAATAACCCTAACTACCTTAATGTGAGAAGTCTGGACTCTGTTTTAAGGTACATCGTTAGCCAGGTACATGGTCCCATGAAGAGCAGGGCTCGCCAGGGTCACCATAGCTTTACTGACCTACATTTTAAAATTCTGGCAAGGAAGCATGTTCTTTGATGGACCTTGGTGAGTACCTTTCCAGCCTGACCCACACCTGACACATGGCTGTCCAGCACACAGCCAAGGTAATTAGCTGCAAGCACAGTGTCACCAACAACAATATTAAAACTAGGAGACCTTTTCAATGTTATCTTTAACCCAAACAAAATCTATTCTGAGTGACATCTTGTTATCCACCTGCTGACTGAAGTTCTGTATCCTGTGTACTTTCAACCATGCTTATCATACTATAACTATGATAGTTAACAAATGTGCTGCGATCATTTCTGTGTGGGACACATTTTAACTTGGAGGTAACAGGGTTCATACGATATGCAATGCAAATGTAGGTCACTTGGTGCTGATTCATGTGTTGTGTGTTGGTAACTGTATAGTAACTGTATAGTAACTCTTAACTGTCTTTTTTTTCGTCTATCTTTGGTATTATTATTTATTTTTCAGTGTTACATCATTACATGCTTTGGGCAAAGCATGAGGGAGAAAACAAAGTTGGACACACCAAGTTTATTAAGTAAATGAATAAACAACAGCGAGAGTTGTTACCTGTGGGGGAAGTTAACATGTGTTTGCATGTGCGTCAGCTTTCACTAAATGATTAAATGTTTAAACTGAGTTCAGATGGGACACCTGTTGAACCGCTGCTGTTCAGTGTCTATGCTGTTAAAAGGGACATGTTGCAATATGATTGATAACTGGAGCTCCGTACGGAGTTGTGTGTGCCAACATCTTGCTCAAGGATATGTTTTCACCACACACCTCATTGCCTTACGAGCCCATGCAGGGAACTGTTTTGGAAGTTTTAGGACTTAAAAATTAAGAAGATGCCAATAAAAACTCCTATTTTAACTGTCAAAAAATGGAAATATAAAGCATGGTAAATAGCAAATAAATACTTAAGATGTATATGTTTCTGTGCATTTCTTGATTATACCATTGCAATCTGTTACTTGTTGCTTTTTCTGACATCAAAACTAACTTAACAGGACTGAATAATTAGAGCATTCAGAGAGTGCAGACCTTCGCCAAAGACCTTTCCATAAGTGAAAAATTATGTGTGTATCCGGAGCTTCATGAACATCGGGCCAGTAGTTTTTTCGTAATCCTGTTGATGAACAATCCAACAAACCGAACTGAAAACACATTCTTGGCGGAGGTAAATAAGGAACTATCTCATAAAACTTTATTTTTAAATGTATCTGCTTAAATTACTTATTCTATTTTGAGATATCTTGTTCTTCAAGCACTTTAGTTTAAGTGTCTATAGGTGGCGATCTTTATCTTCTCACACTAACCCTGTTTGCAAATAAACTGGATGCACTTCCACTTATTTCTCCAGGAAAGACCCATAAATAATTGTATAGAAGTTAAATCACTTCTGATAACAAGCCCAAAGAGACACTTATTTACATGAAAATCCATTCAGAAAAATTAAATGTCAAGTTTCAAAGTGAAAATAAATTGCTTGGTAAATTGGACATTTTTTTACCACGGTCAAATCCATCTATTTGTTGAGTTTGAATGAGCTAACAGCAATATTATAAATAACAATTCCTGCAAGTGCAAGTAAGCTCAAGTGATGTGATTCAGCAGTTTAGAGCTATTGGTTTCAAGTGTCGGGGTCAAACAGTCTTGTACTCTGCATTTTGGGAACTAGATTAAGGAGACAGGGGTCTTAAGGTTCTCGGTGCACCAGCATCTGTGGAGACGCTCAAAGTGTTGGGGTCAGCTGTGTCGTGTGAGAAAATCCAACTGACGTCTCCTGTCTGCAGAGAAGCAGTCAGTGCAGGGTCGTGTGTTAGGATTACTTTGCCTATACAGAAACACACACACACACACACACACACTGGCTGACTCACAGCTTTCCTTTGCTTCCTCTCTTTCCATCTTCTTCTGAATATGAACACAAGTACAGCAGGTGTTGCTTTTAATGTCGGATAAATATTACAAGGGACTGGAAATGGATTTAGTGTTGGGTCAAATGTAATAGTCTAATTATAGATTCTCACTATTAAAACATCACAATTTAAATAAAGAGTGTGTTCCATACAAGCATTTGGTCTGAAACCATCTTATATCATATTGAGATTGTGTGCTACGCAGTAGTGTGTGATTTATCTCCACACACTGTCACTCTAAATCTCAGGGGCTCAAGCAGTTGCTAACTCTGCTGTGAGCACACAGCTGTGGAGGGACACCAGCTCATGTTGCTCACATGTCACCCTGAGGTTCCTGTCACACTCTGTAGTGCCACTGTTACTCCTGCTATTACCAATGACCTTAGCTATTAGTACTGACACTCTTAGTATTACTGAGTACAAAGACTACAGCTGCTATTTGTAACTACTACTTTCTGTGTTGGTGTTCATTTGAATTAAATTAAAAGTAATTCATTGAGACAAAGTTTCTGTTTAAGTGTTTGTATGGAAATGTTTATCCTATTGTCACATTTTAATTAGAGTTAGTTTTAATCAACAGCAGATAAAAACATTGGATAAGATTAAAGCAGTGAACCCAGCGTACATAATACAGACAGCAACAGAAAAGGTTAGCTCCCTAAAAGTAATGTTACAATTACATTCACAGCTCTTGAAATGTCACATTAGCGCTAGCTTACATTTTTGTAAATGTCAGCATGTCTGTTTTCATTGTTTGTGCCAGCTGTCCTGTTGTTTCTTGTTTTATTTTTAGTGGCAACGTAACGTTAGTTATCATTGCAATTTACCTTCCAGAAATCATTTATCCTGTTCATAAAATAATCCTCAATTTGTCCATTATTTTTTAACATTTGCCATGATAGAAAATGACTCTGCTGCTCTGCCTTTTGTACAATTATCATTACTACTTTAGCTAAACTTGCTAAGTTACTACTACAGAAGAAGAAGAAGAAGAAGAAGAAGAAGAAGAAGAAGAAGAAGAAGAAGGTCATTAGCCCTAGGTGACACTTGACAGCTTGTGGAAGTTAAAAGCCTGAAAGACGGTTGAGAAAGGCTGATAACAAGCAGAAGTACTCTTATATAATGACGTGAGCAGAGTCTTTGATTCCTCCCACAGACCCCGTGGCCTGCTGTGAGCAAAGGGAAGCCATCCAGAGAGCAGGAAAGGTTGTAAGAGCAGAGGGAAAAAAACATCTACAACCAACCCTCCGAAGACTCTGCTGCCACTGAGGCCTGACAAAACAATGGAGGGCAACAGCTGTGCATCAATTGTTGTTTGTATCTTTATGTTGTTGGAATGTCAGAGTAGCATATTTAACATATCATGCACTATGTAACAGTTCTTTTTTCCACGTCAGTTTAACACAAGGGCTGCCTCAGTCAACTGATCCAATACATGAAGCATTTATTTCCTCCAGCATCAAACTCACAAATGAAGAATAATAAAAAAATAATGATTTGTTTTCTGGTTTGTTTCCTTCCTAGTTGCTGACTGTGCACAGAAAGTGGACAAAACCAGCTGTCAGCTTAACACCGCCTATCCTGAGAGAGTCTCACCACTGCATGGCCTGATTGTTCTCAGTGGTGGCGTGATGCGTCTGTGCCTGTACAACACAAACGTTTCTTCCTACCCTTCCTTGCCAAGCAAACGGGAACACACACATACATAGAGCAGCAGGGCAGAAGGAGAGTGCAAGGTTACATGGCTTTGGCATTTCTTGGCTCTCAAAGTAAAATAAACTCTGAAAGTGTGTGTGTGTGTGTGTGTGTGGCTCTGCTGTTTTGTGTGAAAGTGCAACCTTGAGTGAGGCTTGTCTGCTGTTTCTGTTTGGAAACGTGCTTGTTTGAGTCCAAGTGTAAGTACACAAAATGACGCAAAAGACTGTCACTGAACCGCTTTTTCATTTTCTGTCTGCGGTGAGTCACACTCTGGAAGATCATCAAAGTGAATGTATCCAATGAGAAGAAAGAGAGAAAGAAGTATTTATTTTCTGTAGGAGAGAGAAACCTCTTCTTCTCTTGGCCAAGTAGCATTCAAAGTGCCAGCAGGTCCTTGGGCCTTTACTAGATATAATCAATGGCAAAGCTGCACACACACTCTCAGATCTGCACACTAGATTAAATGCTTCACTCCGGCTACACCAACACATGTATTTTATCATTCTCATACTGCATGACCAGATACCACTAGAGGTTGCAGGGAAACATTTTGTGTGTAACTTAGGTGAACTAACCAGACTTTAAATCGATGTGTCTATGTAGGCCTATCTTATCATTAATTTATTGTAAATACTGTAGATATCTAGCGTGTTTGCATAAAACTCTTATTTTTTCTTACGTAAGCAACAATGTACAAGAGTCAAAGTTCCATAATCACACTAAATACCGGCAATCTTCTGTTTAAAGGAGTATATCTATCTATCTATCTAGATAGATATATAGATAAAAATCACTATTAAAAGCCAGGGATTTGACTTGTATGGCAGGTTTAGCAGAAGTGTACTCTCCACAGTTGGCGGTACGTCCAATTGTACAAATCCACAATCTCCTCTCTCTGTGTTTACATTAGGAGACTGAAGTCTGTAGACACACAGCCCTCTTTGGTGTTTGCATCCAATTGAACTATCTGGCAATTTGGCTAACAGTGTTTTAAAAGCTGAGCTGTCGTTGGCAAGCAGTGGAAGGCAGCTTCGTTTTGCCTTCCTGGTGGGTGTTCCCATGAGGCCCAGACACACCAAACAGACATCAATTAACAAGTGGCGATGGAGTGGACTTTTCCGTCACCTCACGTTGCCTGCAGCTTGGCCAAAATGTCACATTTTGGACACATCGCAAAGAGTATAGCCAACAGCAAACTAACTCTTACGTGCTGCACCTGCGTGAGAGGAAATTCTCCATAACAGCTGGAGGCGGCAGTCTGTATTCGTCATTAGAAAAGGTTAACCGGAACCGCCATTGTTTAGATACACATATTAAAACAAAGCAGTAATTGCCACCATTCTCAAATCAATCTCGCCAAAGAGACTCTGTGTGCCCTCTTGACTTTAGTAATTTGTTTGTTTTTCTCACGGCCGTTTCTCTTCTCGTGCACTGATTCGCCTAAACTGAACAGCTAATTTAGACCAACAGATGCTCGCCGACACCCAGACATTGACCGGCGGTCGATATCGGCTTGTTGTGTCAGGGCCTGTAGGGACATGAAGTAAAAGCTATGAATTGTTACACTGTCTTAGCAATTGTAACCTACAATGGTCATTGTTCAGCTAACGTTACATAAGGTCACTTAAAGCCAATTTTGGTAGTAAGTAAGTGTGGCCCCATTCAAGAGCAACACACTTATGTACAGTGTTTACCATTTTTTGCAAATCTCTTAAATAATAAACTTTGCATAATTCACTATACAAACAGGATTACAGTGCTACTGTTCATCAGCCTGTACAATTTGCTCAGCACAGAAAATTAATTCTTCAGCAGCTTTTAGTGTCAAACGCAACACTTTATGGCGCCTTCCCACTCAAACAAACACGTCCCTCAACATATGGACCCTATATCTTTTCCACTCCATTCACATAAAGGACTCTCTATTGAACATTGGACTAAATCCGCCTGTGAGATGTGCTGGATGTGATTTTCTCATCTCATTGTGGTTCTGGATCGTGATGTGGGATCATTTTGCTGAATGAATGGTTTCTGTTGGAAATGTCCAGAGCTGGTCTGACATTCACATAAAAGTGGTGAAAATTAACTGAAGAGCACACACGGGAACTGTTGGACATTGATTATGGTTTCTGGAAAACACATTTGACTGGCCATGCATTTTCTTACATAATTCTCCCACAGAACTATTGTGCCTTGTAATAAGCATCATTTTGAGTGACCGAGTTAAACACTTTAAATCTTTGGCTGTATATCTTATTGGCTTTAAGCAGGCAAGCAGAGCCTCATGGTATTCTGCCAAGTACAGCCTAATCAGTCTTGTTATTGGCCTGAGCCATCAACAGTGGAGAATACAGTCCACTCTCTTTCTCTCTAACTCTCAAACACACTCAAATAAGCCAGCATAAATACACAAACACACACTCCATGTGCTATTCACAGACGCAACCATGTGTGTACACAGTGTGTGTCTCTCTCGCTGCTGGATTCTTAGCATGTGGTAGTGTTTAAAGCTTTGTGTCCAGGAACTCACGCAACTTTTGTGTGTGTGCCTGTGTGTGTTTCTACCTCTCTCTTGGATGTCCTACTCCAAAGTCTTCACAAGGTCTCAATTTCTGTACATTCCTGTGTAACAGAGAAAGCAGATATCCCATGGGAGGTACTGTTTTATAACAAGCACTATCACAGGCCTCAATATTGAAAGCACCGCTCCCAGTAAAAAGTCCTATGAACCAAGATGCAAGACGTCTGCATGGCAGGCAAATACTGATGCAAACTAACAGAGGTAGAAAGTCAAAGTCTTATAACCTTCCTCTCCTGCGTGTCAGTTTTGTACTCTGACACTAGAGTTTCAAAACAGAGGGTTTGATACAATTTGTTCAGTTGGGGTGGGCGCTATATCGAATATACTTGATGTATTGCAACTTGTTCTACGGCTCTCTCAAATGCAAGACGGCAGACGAGGAGATTAACAAAAAGAGGGCTTTATTCCAAAAAGCTTACTAAATAACAAAAATACAAAAAGGTAAAAAGTAAACTGAAAAGACAAACCAGGATGACACAGGGAGCACGAGGAAGCACAAGGGGCAAACAAGGAGGGCTGGGCAGGAGGCCGGCGAAGCAGCTCAGGAAGCCGGCGGAGATGCTCAGGAGGTCGGGCTGGATGCGGGCGGAGACACTCAGGAGGCCGGTAGGGAGGCGGGCAGAGCCGCTCAGGAGGCCGGTGAGGAGGCCGCGCTGGAGACCAGCGGAGACGCTCAGGAGGCCGGGCTGGATGCTGGTGGAGCCGCTCAGGAGGCCGGCGGAGACGCTCAGGAGGCCATGCTGGATGCTGATGGGGCTGCTCAGGAGGCCGGTGGGGAGGCGGGCAGAGCCGCTCAGGAGTCCGGGCTGGATGCAGGCGGACCTGCTCAGGAGGCTGTCGGAAAGGCCGGACTGGATGCGGGAGGAGCCGCTCAAGAGGCCGGGCTGGAGAAAGCACTAGGGTCTGGAGAGGAGAGGGGAGCGAAGGGGCTGGGGTCTCGAGGGACTGAGGGAGCACAGGGGCTGGGGTCACATGGGACGGAGGGAGCACAGGGGTCTTAGGGGGCAAAAGCAGCACAGCACTGCAGAGATCCGGCAGCGGGGACGGGGGTCTGTAACGGTCCGGCAGCGGGAGTCTGTGGAGGTCCGGCAGCGGGAACTGGAGGCTGTTGCGGCCCGGCAGCAGAAACGGTGGGCTTTCGCGGCCCGGCAGTAGAAACGGGGGGCTGTCACGGCCTGGCAGCAGAAACGGGGGGCTGTGGCTGCCACGGCCCGGCAGCAGAAACGGGGGGCTGTCGCGGCCCGGCAGCGGAAACAGGAGTCTGCCGTGGTCTGGGTCTCTTGCGCCGAGACCTGGAAGTCCCCTGGAGACTCCGAGGACCTCCCAGGGCCAGGCGAGTGCCCAGAAATGGCTCAGGAACTGGGGTCTGGTGCAGCCCGACTGGAGAAGGGGGTTGCCGCAGCTCGGCAAAAGGAAGTTGAGTGGAAGGATCGGCAGGGTTAGGCTGGCAAGGTGGAGTGTCCACAAAATCCTGAAGCCACTCAGGTAAACGGCTCTTCAACTCTGGCCTCTTAGCAACCTCTTTTCTCGCCAATCCAGGCGCCTGTCGCATCCTCCAACAGGGGTTTCGCTTCCACTCACCAAACAATATAATTAAAGTGTATATTAAATCATAGGTCTCCTCGTCCATGACATCTGCTGAGTCCATGTTTCTGGTCAGATCGTACTGTCACGGTGGGGAAAAGGTGAGGACTCAAATGCAAGATGGCAGACGAGGAGATTAACAAAAAGATGGCTTTATTCCAAATAACTTACTAAATAACAAAAATACAAAAGGTAAAAAGTAAACTGAAAAGACAAACCAGGATGACACAGGGAGCACGAGGAAGCACAAGGAGACATCTGCAATGACGATCTGACAAGGAACACTGGGAAAGACAGGGATATATACACACAGACACTAAACGAGGGGAACAAGACACAGCTGGGGAGAGAAGCTAAAACACAAGGACAAGGTGAACGGACACAGGAGGAACAAATCAACAATCACAGAGGGAAAACACAGACAGGAAGTACAACTAGACATGACATAAGGGGGAGTGAACACTTCAAAAATAAAACAGGATATACAAAAATCCCGATCATGACACCGAGTGTGTAACGTATAAGGCGTATCTCTTATTATCTGGAGGGAAGCAGCAGAAAGAGCCTGGAGAGAGTGAAAGAAGCACCAAAGCAAGTTTAAATGTCTTGAGTTCGGAAACAGTAATGGAAAATGTTAGACTCCAGTTTGAAAAAGAAAACACTCAAACTAGCCCCCAGGCATTAGATCAGAGCGTGTAAGCACTGAAAATATAAAAATAAGGTGAACTTCCGGTGAATGTGATTTCACACTCAAGTCAGTAAGTAAATCTGTCAATAATACAAAAAATAATAATAAATAAATAAATAATGGATGAATAAAAACAATAAAAGAAAACAAATACATTATATAATATGGAATAAAATGGATGATAATTAAAATAAAAACAGTTGAATATATTTTTATTTTTTGAGAAGATAGGAAAATATCAAAAATAAATATCTTACACTAGGCAAAATATTGAGATATAATTTATTAGCCATATCGCTTAGCTCTACCTATTAGTCCAAGGCACTGTTAGTTTACAATTCTGTTTTAAATATGGTGAACTATTTGACACTAGGCTACATGTTTTCAGTCTGGTGGTGATTTTGAAAAGGATGGTTGAGTTCTGTTATTATACTCTTAAAAATAAACTCAAATTATCCCATAATGAAGTGCATTAAGTCACAAACAAACATCAAATCAGTGATTTGTGATTGTTTACCACTTGTTTTGTACTTGTTTGTTTACTTGAAGCATAAAGGCCTGGTTAGGTTACACCAGAAATGACTAACATAGAGACATTAACTTCTCAGTAGGGCTAGTTAGTTAAGCGAACCACTGCAGCTGACGAGCTAACCGCTAACACAGGAACATGCTAGCACTAGTCAGTCACAAAAGCTCTCAGGAAAGTAAGTTCACACAGTTTATTCAAAAGACGTATTTGTACCATCGACGGCTCATTCTGTTTGCCAGTGGAGCAGGGGTGTCAAACTCATTTTAGTTCAGGGGCCACATACAGCACAATTTGATCTCAAGTGGGCCGGACCAGTAAAATCACAGCATAATAACCTATAAATAACAACAACTTCAAATTTTCCCTTCGTCTTAGTGCAAGAAAGTACGAGTACATTCTGAAAATTTTCAAATTTAATGAACTATCTTTTTACAAAACATTATGAACAACCTGACATTTCTTAAGAAAAACAGGTGCAATTTCAACAATATTATGCATCAGTTTATTATTTACACATGTGCATTACAATTTACAGATCACAGTGTATCTACAAAAGCACAAAACATTTTGTCACAGGTATCTGGAACAGTATTTTACTTTATGATGACAACTCATTTTTACACTTTACTACACTAAAGTCATCCCGCGGGCCGGATTGGACCCTCTGGCGGGTCGGGTTTGGCCCCCGGGCCGCATGTTTGACACCCCTGCTCTAAAGTAACTAGTAGCGTAACTAGCGTCTGACAAATGAAGTTAAACGTATAATGTTTGTCTCTGAGATGTAGAGGAGTACAAGTAGAAAGTGACCTGAAAATAAAAGACTCAAGTAGAGTACAAGTACCTCAAAGTTAAGTACTGTACTTGAGTAATTGTACTTTCCACCATTGGGAGTCCAACCCATCCCCTCATGCGTGATATCTCTTCTGAACCCATGACTTGTTATTGTAGGAAAATCACAGGTAATATTAACTATAGCTCCACTATAACCATCGGTTAAAGATTCAGTTCTCATCATGCATTGCACATTAACTTATTTGGTGTCAGATTAGATTGTATTGTGACACATACCTACCCTACATGTGTGAGAGTAAGAGTGAAAACGTTGAGATGCAGCCAGTGTTTTACTCATCGACACTTCAACTGAGTGGATGTTTGGTGACATTGCGGCTTACTGGTATTTTTAACCAGCAGACAACCTCGGTGCTGATGAAAGATGAGCTACAGGCCTGCTTCTGGTGAAGGACTATGTTACGACCCGGCCGTGGCCATAACAGACTACTACTGAAATATTTGAGTCTCTTTGTAAGAAACCAGTCTGTGAACAGGGTTGTTACTCTATACCTTTTTATAAATAGACATGTAGTAAATACAGTTAAATAAGAGTCTGTATGTTGGATGGAGCAGCTAAAACAGCAGATTGATAGTTGAGACAAAGGTCTTAAAAGCTGTGTTTAAAGCAGGAAGGGAGGAGATGAAATATGCTCCTTGTTCTGTTTATGTCACGACACGGTTAAAAGAGGACCCAAGCGCAGTCCACACAACAGGCAGGCTGCAACCAAAAAGTGAGCTATAATAAACAAAGCTGAACACAACACACTGGTGTAAAACAAAACAGAGGGAGCAGACTAAGGTAACAGAAAACAGGACAAAGCAGGTTGGCACGAGGGAACATCAGGATCAACACAGGGATAAACACAGAAGGAACGACTACACCAGGAAACATAGACGAACCGACAAGGAACAATGGGACACAGGTATATATGCAAAGACAACTAATCACAAGAACATGCAGTGTTGCCAACTCCTCAGTAAGGAAAGTAGCTATTGGCTGTCCTAAAAGTCGCTAGAAGTCGCTAAATGACGCCATCTCCTAATTTGCATAATTGCTAATTTGCATGTAATTGTAATGGGCGAGGAGAGAGGAATAACGTCGTGGGGGAGACAAAACATGTCTAAAAAATACCCTAAATATGTTTAGAACTACAAATTAACTTTCTTCTGTTGATTCTTGATTGTTGTTTTTTTATTTTGAAAATAAGCCATTGAAATAAGCCATCACTTCTCAAAATAAAAAGTCGCTTTTGACAAAAAAAAGTCACCAAGAGAAAGTCGCCAGATTTAGCAAGAAAGTCGCCAAATTGGCAACACTGAGAACAGCACACAGCTGGAAGAGGCAGGCAAAGACACAAGGGCAGCAGGGTGATTAGACACAGGAGGATCAAATCAGGGCGCGACAAACAAATCACAAAAGGCGGGAAAACACACAAAGACAGGAAGTAAAACGAGACATGACACAAGGCCAGTGTTCCTTACAAAGTAAAACAGAAAACAGTAAAACTAAAAGCCAGGATTATGACAGTTTAAATAACTCAAATTAGATTTTACCCAAAAGCCAAAACCCAAAAGAAAACAACAAGTCACTTCACCCAGAGCCAAAAACCCCGAGGCCTCAATTAACACTCAGTTCCAGTATTTCTTATCTTGACTATCTCCCTTGGTGTGTTTATGGATATTGCTGAAACTTTGGAAAGTGGGCTCACATATGAAATACATAAAAAACCAACAACAATGACACAGTTTGTTGTTTGTAGAACAGTTTGTAGTAGTTTGAGTTATTTATCTTATATGTAAGTTCTGAGCCGGTTGAGGATGGGACCTCTCTGGAAGGAGTCAGACTGTGAGTCGGAGACATGATGAGATTTCCTATCTGTTTCGGTGAAAGCACCGAAAGCCCATCCAATTCAAATAAACACTTGGCAGTACATGTCGCTGCGGCAATTACACAAAAAAAGATTCAATTTGATCTGGTGAATGGGCCGAGTGTGCGGCCGGACCGAAGGGCCTGGTTAACATGACAGTAGATGGCAGGATAATAGCTCAGAGAGAAAAGAAAAATGAGAGATAGAATGAGAGAAGGATGACTGTGTGTCTGTTTATGTGTTGAGAGAATTAATGCAGTTACCCCACTCTTTTGTTTTTATACATGAAAGATGGCAGGAGCCCCACACTGATATCTGAAGTGGTATTAGTACCAGGCTCCCAGCTGACACAAAGTACCGCTGTGTGTCTGCCAGGTTTCTGACTGTGTGCGTTATGTCAAAGTTGCAATATCTGATTTGGACAACATGGAGAAAATTTAGCCCAATTACAGGTCTGAGATTGGCACAATCTAAAAATCCAAAGCAATTCATTCAAATCATGTGTTTGCAGATCATGCTGCATGCAAATGAAATGCTTGAGATTATGAATGTCTGCATGTTTGCATATGAACATACGGAGATAGAATTTACAGAAAAGTATCACACCACACATTAACACTAGCCTGACAAAGACCTTTTCAGTAGAGGGAAATAAATCACCTACAGAGCATATTAGTCAAAACAGAATAGAAAAGCTACAATAAAAGCTCCACCAGTGGCTTATAAATGCTGCTATATACGTAAATGATTCAGGTTGAGATATTTAGTTTCAGTCCTTTGGGTGCCAACAGCCCTTATAATAAATCGGTCCGTGTTTGTTAGTCAACTGGGCACTGAGCTGAGAGGGCTGGCAGAGCGGACTGGAAAGTGGCTGAGGAGGTCACACGTTCAAATCTTAGGTTAATGAGGAACTTGTATGATGGAGAACACACATACACACACATTTATTCAGCCAGCAGAAGGCAAAGTCTTTATTTGTGGGCTTTCTAGCAGCTCATACTGTATAATTCAGTGGTCACCAACTTTTTTGAAACTGAGAGCTACTTCAAGGGTGCTGAATAATATGAAGGGCTACTTGTTTGATACAAAATTCCTGAATAACATAGTTGCACGGTTCACCTTTAATGATAATGTTATCATTAATAATAATAATTATAATAAATATTCATATATGTGAAGAGACTGTCTGATCACATATTAATGTTAATTATTCCTCACAATGATTATTAACAATGATTTACCATGGTAGGAAACACAGATACATTTAAACATGCAACATTATTTATTTATGTTCTCAATCTATTCAACATTTGAAAGTCAGAGTTATCACATCTCTGATATTTTTGTAAATATCTTTATTGACAGTTTTGTATGAATGAGCACATTTGAAGCATTTTGTTTAAAATCACAGCAGTTATATTTTAGTACAAAGTATCACTTCTGTAACATTGTATAGGAAATCATTAACTGTCACATCTTCAGATCATATCCTGTTTGTACAAACACTAACTTTGTAACATCAGAGAGTGGAGATCACATCAGAACCTTTCTTCTCGTCTTTGAACAGTGTTTTCAATAACCACCGTTGCACCTTTCAAGACCTCCGTCTGAAAAGGCTTTCTTGTATTTTAAAACATTTTTTAGTTCTAAATGAAGCTTCCGTTGCTTTCTGTGACTTGTTTACCGGCCTCGTGAAAAGAGATGCTGCTGCCCAAAGCTTTAACTCTCGGCTTGGTCTGCCCGCAGTGCTGCAGCTGGGGAGTTTGTTAGGTAGTTAGCATGGTGGCTTTGTGACACGTACCGAAGTGTCTCCACAATGTGCCGCGCAAATGAGACATACACACTTTTGGTTCACTGTTGAAAAAAATTCTTCCTCCAAATTATTATGAAAATAGTTAGTTTTCTTTCGCTTTTCTGCCATGTTTGCCGTAAAAAACGCACCTAGCGCCCCATCGTAGCTGCTCCCGCTAGCTTGTCTCTGCGAAAAGGGAAATGGAGATTTGGCTTGCACGTGAAATTGAACTCTGACCCCAGACAGGGTCAAAAAACAGCAAAACAATTAAATTAAGGCTGTCAAGCAATTAAAAAAAAGTATGTAATTAATTACATGCTTTGTGATTAATTAATCTAGATTAATCGCATTTATCAATACTTGCTGTCGGAGGTCCGGTGTGAGTGCTGTCGGAGCTGCAAAGTCAGCAAATGTGCTCAGGGGCATCTAAGAGCGCGAATAATCTGCATTAATTTTCTTGTCGCGTTATTTTTTCTTTGATTAATTAATCGAAATTAACACGCTAATTCGACAGCCCTAAATTAGATACAAATTTTAGACGGAGCTTCATGGTGACTAGTGCTATATTTAAAACATGCTCTGTGGGCGACTCACGTGGTCCCTGCAAGCGACCAAGTAACCATGTTGGCTACTCCTGGTATAAGGCATGTACTGCATTTATTATCAACATTTCTGTCCTTAAAAGTTCCCTGATGGTTATAAGTCATTTGAGAGCATTTTGGCCACGTTCAAATAAACATTTTACAATGGCATTTTTGTAAACAATCAGTTTGGAATCATATTACACTATCACTCACTGCAGACAATGAAGATGTCACACAGTACACTTATGTATACATGTTCCAGTGCTGATGCTTTTTTCTCCAGTTAATACCCTCACGAAAGTCCCCAATTTATTTTGAAAGTGAAGTGTAATTTCTGTAGTGAAAATTATACTATCATTGAGGAAAACCTGCTTTATTCAGTTGTATTGATCTGTGTCCACAATTTAAAGATTTGAAATATGCAAAAACAAAACTGTTTATGTATTTAAACTTTAACTTTTAAAGGGGATACCTAAGAACTAGAAACATTCATTATCAGACATCCACACATCCAGCATAGTAACACAAACAAGGCAGAAAAGCACATGGTATATACTTTACGTTTGGGGCAAGCAAGCACTTGTCAATGCAAAGTGAGAGGCTGCCATTTCATCATGGGAAAGACATTATACATTTCCTGTATGCAAATACCTGTTTTCCTAGCTTGATCTGCAGTAGCTATTACTAAAACAAGCTATAGATGAAGCAAAGGCTAAAAGCAATTTACTGCTGCACTCACATGACATGGAACCATATATACAATGCACTCTTCTCTTTATGGTGGTGTACTTAAGCCGTCAGAGCTCGACTCACTCTTTTAGCTGCATGCCTGCTTCCACACCACTTACCTAAAGCTACATTATACCACCGCTTGCTGCTCTTCCCGTAGTTCATATAGAATTTAAAAAAAGCTCCACCTCCATCCTGGCGTCCACTTGGAGACTCTGAGTCTATGTTTCCCAAGGGAGGAAGTTAGTTCTGTCTGGAAAGTGATGGAGTCAGAGTCTAGACACCAAATATCAGCACTGTAAATATTCTACATTCACATAATAATCCATTTTACATGAGTATAACTAACAATTAGGCCTTGTACAGACTGCCAGCGCAAATCTGTTTTTTGGCATAAACAGACTGTATCCAGATTGATTGTAGAAAAGTTGGAAAATGCGATTTTTGAAAATCGGATCCAAACCACATTAGGAAGTGGTTTGAAATGCAATTCAGTCAAGACGCTCTGGCCACTCAAATCCTATTTCACATGTGACACAAATTGACAATGTCAAATCCAGACTGCTGAGTGCTGAGCAGAATCCATGCTGCTAATAGCAGAGCGCTACAGAGAAGGACAGTCCGTGGATAGACGCCGAAATAAATAGTATGCAGGCTTTTTGGAAGGAGGCTTCTGTACAGTCGCTGCGTTCTGCACCGCGACAGTGGGATGGTTTTTGAGGGCAAAATGATGGACTTTCATTTCTCATGCGTCCGCGTTGGAAATCCCAGCATAGCTACGTAGTTAATGAGGCCTAGGTCAACCTATGCAGAGAGGTTGCACACACAAATATGATCACTTGCAAATAACAGTGCGTACAGTCCGTCTCAAAGATCTAATCTGAGAAACAAATCGGATTTTCCTGCAGTCTGAACGTAGCCTCAGTGGAATTGATAATGTGAAATACTGCCACTGTCCATTGAAAAAAAGAATGTAACCAAGCTGAAATGGAGCTTTCTTGAAATAATTTCCCCTCCTAATATACTGTTTATCCCCAACACATTTTCTGAACTTTGAAGGACAGTTTTGCTCCATGTGGTTCCTTTAATTTCTCATCCAGAAAAACCTCGGAATTTGGGTGCGTGTGCTTATTTAGAATGCATCGAAACATTGGCAACCATCTCAGGCAGGGCAGAATCACACCCACATGTCAAAACTGTATTTTATATCTCAATCGGATGCTTGCGAGCATTATTACACTGTAATATGTCTGCACCAATTAAAAACTCTGGGTTCACAAAGTCCTTTTCACTCAAAGATAATCTTTTTCTATTCCTTTAACAGCAGAACAGCTATTATCTGAGCTCCAAGAAGCTTTTGGGAAATCATGGGCCCCAAGTCGGTAACTTTCCAAGCCTGGCTCAGTGCTTGTACTGCAGTGCAAGGAATGCAGTGGTTGTTTTAACATTACAATGGCTTGGCAAGATTCTGCTGTGGTCAACCACTTGGTCCCAGACACCCTCAGACATGCCCTGCAGGGTGCCTCCAAAAGTAAGCCCCAGAGACTGGAGGCAATCAGAAATGTATAATAAGACGTGTTTGAAAATGTCCTGGGAGCAGGTTCTGTGGAGAATAAATCCAAAAAGCACAGCAGGGCTTCCAGAACTCGTCACCTAGATAGAAAATATCTCAGTGATACAATAAAGCAATTGACGCTGTTCTCCTTCTCCTTTATCAAATGTTGGACACACTGCAGAGCATTGGGTGACCGGTTTATTTTAGGGCTGCCATATGAATGAGGAACACATACATTTTGTATCACAATAACAGCAAGACTTCCCCGGATGTTTCTGAAAGATTTGATAATGATGACATAAAGGTTTGTATTGGATTAGATTACATTGCAATTGTACCACAAGCTATAAATAGTATCTTGATTCATATATTCTGTTGCCTTCCCCAGCCTGTCTGTGGCAGGGTACAGGATACGTATTTTGCTAAAACAGCTGGGCATTTTATAAAAGTTGTTGCTCAAACAGAAGCCAATAGTGTATTTGTTGGGGACTATATTCAGCAACAAATCAATCCACATTTGGTGCACATTTGTGCTCAATAAATTGTTGAATCTTCATATTGAACAGCCAAATCAGATTAAAATAAAGTAAATCTCATTTGGGTACAGCCCTACTTGTAAGTATGAATACCCCCAATAATTCTGATGTTGGAACGGTGTGTCGGCGGGGGGTTTCAAATGCAGTTCAAACAATCCAAAAAAACTATTTGATTGAAGCATACTGATGCCTTTACACGTATAATATTCTAAACACAATGCATCATTTAGACTAGAACAGGGGTCGGGAACCTTTTTGGCTGGGAGAGCCATAAAAGCCAAATATTTTTTTATGTATTTCCTTGAGAGCCATATATTTAATAGATTTGAATGCGCCTTTATGTGTGCATTTTTTAAGAATAACACTTCTCAGAGTACTAATAGCAGTATCAGTGTTTCATTGAACACGTGCTCTTTTATTAAATAAACTAAACGCTTACGTTATTTATCTCATTTATGTGCACGTTTCAGTGTTTACTGCACGGGGGTCAAACTCAAGGCAATTATATCCGGCCCGCGAGAAAATATCATGTCATATGTCATAACTGGCCCGCCGGTTTTGGTAATTAAATCAATGCATGGCACAACCACGGGAAAAGACATTCGAGGAAGTAACTAAATATGTGAATGAAATGAAAGTTTTTGGAAAGCAAAGGGAAACACACCACAGATCTCTGAGACGATGTGAGCTGGACTGTTTGTGCGACATAATGAAGCATCTCACTGTTAAACCTGCAGCTTCAGGGCCGTGTGATCACAGACATGTGTGATGCAGTGAGAGCTTTATAAGCCGAGCTGACTGTGGGAGACTCTGATGCAGAAGGAAACTTTGGTCACTACGTGTTTCCAAACACTGACAAACATCTCCACCGCTGTGTTCCCGACAGCATTCTGCTGATCAACTGAGAACATTTGCCGACTTTGCAGCTCAGATATTAAAATTGAACTGCTCAACAATCGTTTGCAGTTGACTTAAATATGTTCCATATCTTTTTGCACTTTATCCAATATGTGTATCCTGTTCAATAAATGTGGACCGTGTTTGGCCCTCGACGTAGTCCCAGTTTTTAATGTTGGCCCTCTGTGATTGAGTTTGACCCCCCCGGTCTACTGCTTGCTTTGTGCAGTTTCTCCTCTGCTCGGTTTCGCGACGGGCGGGGCTCCGCCCCCTACGCACACACGTGTGAACACACCTTCACCTACAGCCAGAGACAAAGCGGAGGAAAGAGGGGAGAACTAAAAACAAATCCGCTGCTAAATGTTTTACTTTAAAATGACACAATATAATTATTTATTTCCTGTTAATCATGTTAAATGTCAGCTCAAAATTGTCTGCGAGCCATAATGCGTTATCGAAAGAGCCATATATGGCTCGCGAGCCATAGGTTCCCGACCCCTGGACTAGAAGATGCTATTAGACAGGGCAGTCTACAGAAAGATGGTGACATCCTCCAAAAAGCAGAAACCTGAACAGTACACCTGTAGAAATATATTTTTTATTATTATTTTTCCATTCCTGCAATTCTCTGTGATATATAGACCTTCCGTTGTCTTAAGCTACATGGGATTCCCGATGCCTGTAGGACATTCTGCAGATGCCATCAACCAAAAAAGTATGATGAGAGAGACGCAGCTACACACTAAAAGAATAGAAGAGAGCCAGTGTTATGAAAGTGTTTATGAAAGCTCGTCTTTATGAGCACTCACTCTAAAGACGGCTTTTTTTTTCAGTGCTCTTTGTTTTGTTTGTTTAGCCTCCTTCGTATCTCCTCCCTCCTCCTCCAGCCATTCCTCCCCAGGCACAATACAAGTCTGTTTACCCTTCAGACAAGCCAAAGATGTTCAGCAGTCTCAT
This sequence comes from Cottoperca gobio, assembly GCF_900634415.1. Lineage (NCBI taxonomy): Eukaryota > Metazoa > Chordata > Actinopteri > Perciformes > Bovichtidae > Cottoperca > Cottoperca gobio. The sequence continues at coordinate 19,480,508 of NC_041361.1, forward strand.
TTTCAGATTCCAGCACAATGATCTGGTGCCTGAAGAAGAAGAAAAAAAGAGAAATGACTCATTTGCCTCATTCTGTCTCTCTGCCAGGATGTTGTGTTTGTGGCGTCTGTTACAAAATGCTGATGAATGATTAATGAAACCCTGACTATTGAAACATAGTAACCAACGGACTGCATTTCGAAACATCTCTCAAAACAATTAATGCCAGAGAGCATTCTGGGTAAGCTATGTCTAGACAAACACTGTTGACATGATATACTGGCAGCAGATTGGAGCTTCAGTTATATAATCAGGAAGGCAGAAATAGTCTAATTTGTTGAGAAAAAAACAAAGTGCAGAGTCAAGTTTTCACAGAATAAATGTTCAAATGATCCTCCATTAGTAGGACAAAGACACACATTGTTTGATTAAATTAGGGAACTGAAAAAGTTTGGATTATCTCTACGGTTTAAAGACCGGAGACGAGACACAAACCCTGTTCTCTGGCGTTAGCCTGACACATTCCTGACACTTTGTAAACCCATTCATTCACCTTGACTGTCTTCATCACCCTCATGCATTAGTTTGCATGATGCACAGCGTTACATAAGGAACAATCACAATATTAATTTCCTAACCTGGCATCCGTATTCTGTCCATCCCAGAGAGACACAACAATCTGCATTACTTTTAAATAATATTAGTCTTCTTTAAAATACAGTAGAGGAGGACAGCTAGAACACATAACAATACAGCAGGTACAGCTAATATTGTTGGAAATAAATTCAAATATGTTGTCAGTGAACATAACAGATTTGTTCAGTATCAAGGTACAGTAGGTTTATTAAAGCGGCAATGGACAAGTGTTTTTGCTTTAACTTATCATCATAAAGTAAATGTTGATTGCACAACATTGATTGTGGTGGCTATAGAATAATGACACCATCTGCATTTAGATTGGTTCCCTTATAGGCCTTGCTCGATTTACGGCACAAAAATTAGCTGTCGTTGAAAAGTTTTCTATCGCCACTTTAAAATAATAACCTCACAATGTTGATAAATAAAGCTTCCGGATGCACCCTGGTGGCATACGGGTTAAAGCGAAAACTATGAACTGCAGCTGTGTGACGTTCCCAATGTCTTCTCTCTACTGGTACAGTATCTAATGTATGCCAAAATTATAATAATAGCAAAAGTTATCTTCTAACAAAACAAGGAAACCTAATTTCGGACAAGACAGGGTTGAACCTAAACGCGGGTCTTGTACAGCTTATCGAACTGACAGTATGCTTTATCAACACTTAAACAAAGATTGAAGTCTGTGTTTCTCACTTTAAATGTGAGCATCTCAAATTCAATCCATAATATGTCTGGTGGAAAATCATTTGATGGCTCTTATTTGGTTTGAGGAACACAAAGTAATACAATAACATGCAGCCTCAGCTCTAAAGTAGTCCACCCTCACGTGTGTGTGTTCATGCAGGACTCAGTGAATGTATGCTTCAGTGTGTGTACAGTAACCAGACTGCACATCTGTTAAACTGTAACAGATACTGGTGAATGTTGAAATCAACCAGACTGCCCTCATAATCCAAGGCTTGCCAGAGGGGATCATCTGTTGGACTATGATCTTCTATCTTTGCTTCCTCTGGTACACAGCTTAAGGTAACACCGTAGACAGGTATTTATGGTAGCACAGTTACATAAGACACACAAATATTAATCTATGAGTAAATCAGTCTTTGATTCCTTTTTCCTCTTGATTTATGTCTTGCTTTCTTATTCGTCTTTCTCATGTTCAGGCCTTGAAATACAGCACACTTGTACATTTGAGTGTTTGCATGTTTGTATGGCAGGGGCAGCGCTTCAGCAGACAGAGACAGAAAAGCTTAGAAATCTAATAATGAAAGTAGCTTTTGTTCTCGGCTGAATTAAGTCTCCACGGTTTCCTCAGCTTTTTCTACATCTCTGTGGTGGATGCCAGCAGAGGATAGAAGCATTACAGTGTTGTCATTCTTCTTCTGGTCTGACAAACACACACACACACACACACACACATAACACTCCATCCTGCTGTAAAGTATTGAATAGAAACCATAGAAATACAGAAACAAAGGAGGAAAAAAAAAGCTTGGCTGACAAGAACCACAATCACCATCTTCTCCACACAACACAAATGGAAACCAGATGCTGAGTGTATATGGTATAATAATGGCAGGATCTCTGTATGAAAAACAGAAAGAGAAAAAAATGTGTGTACCATTATGGCAGCCTTTCAGGATGTAATTTACTGTTGCTTTATATTTAATGACTGGACTCGCTGGCCTCGTGCGCAGTTGCAACTCTGTTTACAACACGGAGGTGATGACTTTCTAATCAGTCCCAGTCAGCTATTTGATTGGAGTTGGATGTTTAGTTGCGTTTAGTTAAGTGATTCAGTTCAATGTACTCCAATTTTCCTAAGATCCAACATTATGAAAGGGACTTACAAGTAGTAGTTTGTTCTGCTGGTGGCTCCGGAGTAGCAGTGATGTGGTTGGCAACATTACGAGGGTTTATCCCTGTGGGAGCATGAATGTACTCAGATGTTTTGTGTGTAAAATTAACACTTTGGCTCCAGGATGGCACAAGAGGACAGCTCGCAGAAGTTGAGAGAGGTCGTTCTCCGAGGAGCATGAATGCGCTTTGAGTGAGTTTCCTGGCAATCTGCCGGTTAGATTTTCAAATTTCTTGTACACAAGTGGGAATTTTGAACTCATGAGTGAGTGAGGGGAAATGCCAAGTCTGACAAGAAGCATTAGGATTCAACAGCAACCTACACTGAAATCCAACAATAATTTTTGAGATACCTTGTCTTGAACCTAAAGTGTGTTTGAGTGGAACATTTTGACCTGACAATGGCAACAATCGTCATAGTAGTTCATTATGGATGTACTTCAGCTATTAACGATAATGACATTAAAATTGCAGCCCCAGTCAACTTTCATCAGATTACACTATTGACACTGGGCAATGCAAGTGTTTCTGTTTATTATTGTGAATTTCAGTGGATGAAATAATACACAAATAATACAGGTTGTCAGTAAACTGAGATATGCTTTGAAAGGCACTATCCAAGTTCAACAATTAAACTCATCACCCCAAAAACTGCACATATTTCTTTAGGCCATTGTTTCCCTAAACAGCAGGGTGGAGCTGTTTGGCAAAAACATAAAATTCAGTCTTTTTAGATCAACCTGGGAGGCCCTCTGCTGTAAACTGGAAAAAGTCACCCATTAACCTGAAGCAGAGAATAGATTCCAAATCCTGTTTTGTGATTTATGGACATGGTGGGACATTTGCAACACACTCTTTGAGAGCTGGAACTAAGATAAGCCATAACTCTGCACACACACGCAATGTCTTCCACATATGCAAAAAGTACTATGACTTGCTTACCCACACACCGTGCGCTTGTGTGTTGTTAAGGGTTAGGTGCAAAAACATTGTTTGAGGTAATGTTGTGTACAGTGTTTTTTGCATCTAATAACTACGCTTCTGTTGAGTAGATTGTTGGGCTGATAACGTAATTGCTGGGCATGTTGATGCATAATGGAGCATTGAGCAATTAATGAACTGTAGACTAATATAATCCATGCCAGCTAAAAAGAACATGTTTGTATCTTTTAGTCCCCTGAATTATTGAAACAGAATATTATTAGCAGATCCTCACTAGAGACTGTATATAAGAAGTGGACGTAGCCACCGTGACATCACCCATTAGTTTGTGGACTATGTTTTTTGAAGCCTTGAGTTTGGTGTGTTGGTTGATTTTTTCCCCTCGCCATCAAGCAAACCCTGCTTTATCCTTTATTTTACTCTAAATTTACAAAAATTAACATCATGCTGTATTGTAGAAGACTTAAAACTAGCGATGACATTGTAAACTCCTCAGGAAAATGTTAACTGAGAGAAGTTGGGTAATTTTCTCATAGACTTCTATACAATCTTCTTCTTGCAACGAGTGGAGTCACCCCCTAATGCAAGTTTAAAACACTTCTGCATTGGCCTCACTTTTCAGACCTGGAGTTTGCAGATTGATCCTTCCCCTTGTCTGCACAATGCACCATTTACAAAATAAAGACTCAACACTAATCATGAATGAGTGTACTTTTGGGTTTTACAGTAGACCCTCGAGTCTCATCCAGCTGTAATAAAACCTATGATAATGGTCCCAAAGTAACATAGCCTCTGTGTTAAAGTGCTACTGAACTATTTACTGTCTCATTCGTCTTAACCTGCTGTGCAACATTCACACTCAAGAACATGCTTTTATTAGGACTTTAAATGTTGCTACCCACACACTGTCTCAGTTAAATAATGCTGTAGTGCTAGAACTGTAAATACAGTGAGACCCTTATTTTGAGATTACACAAAGTACATACGGGTGGAACATGTGACTTCACATGAAAAGTATCTATACGCAGATATCCAAAATTCAGAGAGGACTCTAGGCCAACAATAATAGCTCAATGATCTGGTAGGAAGGCTATTTCCACAAGTTTGAGCCCTATAAATATTTCCAAATCCATTACAGTATGTGAATTACTGTTTTAATCCAATGCACCTTTAATCCAAATTATGTGAAACACAATTTCTGACACATAATACAAAAATGGAAAATTCAATATGGATGAGATACTAGAAAAATTGAGAAAAAGAAAACAAAAATATTTAGCAGTTTTTTTATTGGTCTGTAAATTGAGATGAAATTATATTATATTTTACCAGACAATATGCAATACATAATTCAGTCTGATGAGGTAAGGCCCAAAATAATATAAGTTAAATAATATGAATACAATAATATGGGCTAAGATTGAGTTTAGTGGAATGATGAGGTGGATAAAATGCAAGTAAGTGAAATAAAGTGATACAAACACAAGTTAACAGGATGTATAAAGATACAGTAAGATGAAATGAACTGAAACGCTCTGGATGTGGTCTAAAAAGTGATGAAAGAATATACACATTATATACACATTTCCTGTACCATATGATTAACATGTTCACTGTGTGTATTGGCAGGCTTTCTTTAAGGAAATATGATTGAGTTTCCTTTTGTTTCTGTTAATTGGCTGTACCTCCGCCGGCCTGGCCCCAGTCCTGCTCTGTTCCTGGCTGGATGACAGTGTCACTGACCTGATGGAAACACTGCTCAGCCTGCCAGGCGGACCACACGCACACACACCCACACAGACAGTCTCTCTCTCTCAACACACACGCATACATACAGACGGTTTATCAGATGACTGTCCGTGTCTTGGCCAGCGCTCTGTCAGGTCATCATCACCTCCTAGCTGACACTGACTTACACACATGGTCACAGCTCACGTCTAGGAATAGACCGTTGTGGTTCATGTAAGCCAAAAATTAAGTCAAATGATAAAAGCAAGTTATTTAAAAAAAACAACCATTTTATTTCACCTGGCTGAATGGAATTATATGAATAATACCAAATACAAATAGCGAAAAAGGATCTTCAAATATGAATCAAAGGATCATATTAGTTTTGTACTTGTCATAACCCCTTTACTACAAAGCAGGTGTACTGTAGTTCAGTTTAGTGGTACTATGGGCTAAACCAGGGGTCGGGAACCTATGGCTCTTTCGATAACGCAATATGTCTCGCAGACAATTTTGAGCTGACATTTAACATGATTAACAGGTAATAAATAATTATATTGTGTCATTTTAAAGTAAAACATTTAGCAGCGGATTTGTTTTTAGTTCTCCCCTCTCCTTTCCTCCGCTCCGTCTCTGGCTGTAGGTGAAGGTGTGTTCACACGTGTGTGCGTAGGGGGCGGAGCCCCGCCCGTCGCGAAACCAAGCAGAGGAGAAACTGCACAAAGCAAGCAGTAGACCGGGGGTCAAACTCAATCACAGAGGGCCAACATTAAAAACTGGGACTACGTCGAGGGCCAAACACGGTCCACATTTATTGAACAGGATACACATATTGGATAAAGTGCAAAAAGATAGGGAACATATTTAAGTCAACTGCAAACGATTGTTGAGCAGTTCAATTGAAATATCTGAGCTGCAAAGTCGGCAAATGCTCTCAGTTGATCAGCAGAATGCTGTCGGGAACACAGCGGTGGAGATGGTTTGTCAGTGTTTGGAAACACGTAGTGACCAAAGTTTCCTTCTGCATCAGAGTCTGCCACGGGCAGCTTGGCTTATAAAGCTCTCACTGCAACATACATGTCCGTGATCACACGGCCCTGAAGCTGCAGGTTTAACAGCTGAGATGCTTCGTTATGTCGCACAAACAGGCCAGCTCACATCGTCCCAGAGATCTGTGGTGTGTTTCCCTTTGCTTTCCAAAAACTTTCATTCCATTCACATATTTAGTTACTTCCTCGAATGTATTTTCCCGTGGTTGTGCCGTGCATTAATTTACCAAAACCGGTGGGCCAGTTATGACAGACATATGATATTTTCTCGCGGGCCGGATATAATTGCCTTGAGTTTGACACCCGTGCAGTAAACACTGAAACGTGCACATAAATGAGATAAATAACGTAAGCGTTTAGTTTATTTAATAAAAGAGCACGTGTTCAATGAAACACTGATACTGCTATTAGTACTCGGAGAAGTGTTATTCTTAAAAAATGCACGCATAAAGTTGTATTCAAATCTATTAAATATATGGCTCTCAAGGAAATACATAAAAAAATATTTGGCTTTTATGGCTCTCCCAGCCAAAAAGGTTCCCGACCCCTGGGCTAAACATTCAAAAACATGTTTCAGCATTTTCTGGTGTCTTTGATCTGACTGAGGAAGAGCAGCTGTTACAATGGGATCCGAATCAAATACCATGAACAGTGAACACTGATGATTACTTGTTTAGCTACCCTTCATGAGTCTATAAATGACGCTGTCTGACTTATCAATCAGTGTCCAACAGAGGCGATCAATGTAACTCGACCCGATGCATGTAAACATTCATTTAGTTTTTATTTATAACTTTGTCAAGAGAGACCGAGGCAATGGCAACAATGCACAACTCTCTGCTGAAGCCAATAAATTGCAATCGGGAGATTTAAAAGGTATCTGGTTTGTCCTCCAAGCCTACAGTACAGTGCATCCAGAGATTCTCTGTATCACAAAAACCTTGTTGACTGCGTAACGCTTTCAAGGACCGTGTCGTGTAGCTGAGCCTCTACAGTTTACAGCATCACTTCTACTAGAGAGAGGAAGGATTCTTGTCGGTTTCTGCCAAATCTAGTCTGTGGTTAGCCCTGATACGAGATGCTTTGGGAATCTTTTGTTACTTCCATTTTTTCATCGACTTATTTCCTACAGCTGGCCTCTGAATAAAGTCATGAGACAACATAAAAAAGAAAAATGTACAAACATTAACCCTGCATTGTGTGGATAGTATGAGCCTTTCTTTTGAACAATCTCTGGTTTGGTACTGACTTGGTCTTTTGGAAACACAGCCACACACATTTGTTTCATTTCAAGAAAAAAAAAGAACACCACCACTTATGCTTTTGAATCTGCAGGCAATGATGAACATATTTATTGCTTGATTGGATTGAAAGCATCTGTATGCATGCAAGCGACATTATGCAGTTCCTTTTCTTTTTAGCGATGGATTGCTGACGGTAAATATTGAATGTACGTATTCATATTCGAAAAGTATGTCTGGGTGTCCATGCTAAGTCTGCTGCCACTGCAAAAGTGCCAGAAAATGGTGGATTCACAAAGTTCTGGTCCTGTGAAGATGACAAGTACAGGGGTTGTGTGAAGGGTGAGGGATAAGAAATAACTCAAGCTCCTTCAGGTGACTGACTTCCTCACTGAGTAAACGTGGTATCTTTAATTGACCTGCCCCCGTCACAGTGTGCTTTTGTACGAATTTGAGTGTGCGCATGTGAATGTGTAGATATACTGTACCTCGTTGGTATATTTAGATTACTACTGTATGTGTATGTGTTCAGCTAGCCCTTGGTCTCCTGATGGGGTTATGAGCACTGACTGAATTTGAGATCCAAATAATGACCTTCATTATTGTAATTTCAAATAATTCTTCTCCATTTGTCCAAATAACTGCCAATAAACACCTCAATTATGGCGCGTCCACCCATGGGGCGCAACCAACCGCAAGAGTCTCCATACAAATCCGTCTTTGGTTCTGCTGTGTGCTCTAAGCCAATGCGGACTGTAGAAGAGACTGTTGAAGTGTTGACTGTTTTTACTGTCATTTGGCTGAGTAGACATTACATGATCTCCTGTTTGCAATGTAAATAGGTTGATGGCACTGATAGGATAAATATAGGATTCTAATATTTTAGCATTATTATACAGACAAGTTGAATGTATTTTTTAACTTTTGCACAGTGTGTAAACATGAGAAGTGTTGCATAAGGGGAGGGTTTGTCATGTGCAACGTACTTGAAAAAGTGTTGCATTTTCAGGCATCCATAACAAAAGGCATGCAATAATGAATCGTTTAAACGACATGATTTGTATATTAGCGATGGATCACATGACTTGTCACTTGTAGTGATCTCCCCACTCTCATCGGTGCACCCTCATAGATTTGGGTTCGAAGGGGTCTGCTACAGCTACTAGTGTGTTCAGAAAGCCATTATCATCTATTCACATGGTTAATTACGAATACGGATACAAAGCAACAGAGACCTGCTGTGACGTCTGAAGCATTAGCATTGGTGGTGATAACAGCTGATAATGGCCATTAATTGGGCTGATAACATTCGAAACAGGTGATCATTACATTACGTTACATTTAGCTGATGCTTTTGTCCAAAACGACTTACAATCGGCTTACAAAGCGACTTAAAATGGGCGGCTGTGGCTCCAGAGGTAGAGTGGTTGTCCAGTGGTCGGTGGTTTGATCCTCAGTCCCTGCAGTCAGCATGTCGAAGTGTCCTTGGGCAAGATACCGAACACCAAATTTCTCCCGATGGCCAACGGTGTGTGAGTGTGTGTGAATGGTTATCACTACTGACGAGCTGATGTGTACCTTATATGACTCTGTATGACTCTGACTCTGTATGAATGTGGTTGACGTGTTGTAAAGTGCTTTGAGTGATCGCAAAGATTGGAAAAGCTCTATATAAATGCAGTCCATTACAATAAGTGCAAGCAATCATGAGAATACAACTCCGAACAATAAGAATATTGCAAGTACAATAGCTTTCAATAAGCCAAACCAATGTAAGGGCAATTTACAGAAATAAGAAATAAGTTAATTCATGTAGTGATTTATACCAAACTAGTCAACATTTTCTGATAGGCCTTCTGCTGATGAAAGAGAAAATCAGTAGTTGACAATATCTATCAAAAAAGACAGAAAGTCAAAATGAATCCATGGATGAGTGAGTAAAAATGTGCATTTAGAAACAGAGAACACAAAGAATAGTTTTTTTTTTAATAAAAATGTTTTAGCCTGATCCTGAGGCAACAGCGAAGAAAGATTGAAAGAAGATAACAGTGAAAGCAATTAAAAGTATGAAAGAAGCCCTCAGAGAGCTCATGTCTTTGATGTTGGTTTGGTGAGAATGAGATGTTAGATGGGTTCGGTCAGAAGCAGCTTGCCCCTGTATGACTCACCCCTCACACGTTGTTGTTGTTGTTGTTGTTGTTGTTGTTGTTGTTGTTGTTGTTGCCGCGGGCTGTTTCTCATGTTTCTTTTCAAAAAGTGAGCAACTTTATAATAATGATTATCTGTTATCCAGTACAATATCACATAAATCAATATGCTTTTCTACCTTGGCAGCATACTGAGTGTGTTTCTTCTGTCGTGCTACTTAGTCAGGAACCACACAACGCCAGCATGTGGTCGTTCCTTTAAAGCTCAGACATGAGAATCACCTAAAGTGGTTTTTCAATGTTTTCACAGTGAGAGGAAGAGAGAGTGTCAGTGATGTAAGATAGTCCCTATTAAACTATTCAATTAGCCTCATGCTGTGGCCCACAGGCAGTATTTGGAGCCAGAACATTACATTTGGTAGAAGCAAACCATTTAACAGAGTTTTCATTCCTTTTATCTCTCAGTTCTTTGCTGAATTCTACATACTACATCATAAAGATTCATTGTAGACAGCAGCTGAAGTTATCCACTGTGTAGAGTTGTGTTCTATGAAGTAAATCTGGAGTCATACATTGCGTTTCCATTCAATTGCAGAGCGAATTTTAGGCATAACTTCTGAAATGTCGCAAAAAAGAAACGCAAATTCGGCACGTTTCGACTGGTTGGTAGTGAATAAACTACAAAGCGTACTTTGGTCAGAAGTTGGCAGTATAGGATAACTTTTTTTTTTTTACACATGGCTGTAACCTACCAGTAAACAGAGTAGAAGAAGTAGAGGTTGTGAACAAGAAACAAAACAAGTCACCTTGGCCATCTTACCAATATACGAGAAACAATGGAGAGAGGTCTCCAGTCATTTGTTATAATTGGGTAAGTTTTAATTGTTCTTTAATGTGAGCTAGTATTAGGACATGTTTCATGCTGTCTGGAGATGAAGACATAATAATGCCCTCCTTGGCCACCAACCATTTCGACATTTTGACAAATGCAAAGCTTAAGCTAGCATAAAAACGTTTTTGTGCAATTGAGGAAAATTTATCGAATTCTTCCGTTTTCATACAGCTTTTTTAAGGCTTCTTGAAAATGCGTTTGTTTATGGAAACACGGCTATTGTAGCGCAATATAAACCTTTGCTTTTGTATTTTCTATACCCACTGGCTTTTATGGTGGCTGAGTTTACTACAGTGGCAGCATTTCTGGTCTAAATAAAGAAATGGGGGCAAGTCTAAGTTGCCCTGTGACTGCTGACATTTCTGACATCCTGTAGAACCACACTGTTCAGGAAACCAGTGCTAAATATCAATGAAACTCCACTGAGTTACAGTAAATGACTGGGAGGTAATTTGAGTAGCGGAACAAAGTCGACCAGATGAGATTTATTAGGTGAAACGCTCCCTTACTTTAACCCCCCATGTGTTTCTGTGTGTATGTGTGTGTGTGTGTGTGTGTGTGTGTGTGTGTGTGTGTGTGTGTGTGTGTGTGTGTGTGTGTGTGTGTGTATACTGTAAATATACTGCATACTGCCTACTGAGAATTTCACCCACCACCACACATGCATGAAGATGTAGCTCTCTCTCTCTCTTTGTCCCACAAACACACATACACACAGACACACACATGCGCATACTGCACGCGCACACATGCACACACACACACACACACACGCACACGCACACGCACACACACACACACACACGCACACACACACACACACACACACACACAGGAAAAGTAAACTTCCCAAGGTGTTCTATGAAAGAGGCTTGTGTTTTGACTTTATTTTCCACCACACTCGGTGAACTCGGTGAACACAAGCCAGCACTCATGGAAACAAGTAAGTTGAAGGGAAAACCTGCACAAAAAACAGATTTTGCAATACTTAATTTATCCCTGTAGGATGATTATCTTCTCTCTTGTCCCCCTCCAGATGGACATCAGAGGTCGGCTACAGAAAAACATACCTGGCTGATGGAGATAAAGTGTTACGAATACACTTTCCGGCCACGCCAACCTTTTACGCTGCATTCACTTACATTAATACACATTAAAGCAGAATTACTAAAACTATATTAATGACATCTTTTGGAGCTGCACCACTGCCAGTGTTGGCAGGTTTATTTGAGGTTTTAAATTGGGCTTCATGTCATTCAAGTGTAAACAAGTTATTGCCAGAGATATGTGAAACATATTAACTGTTCCTAACAACACTGTGTAATCAACAGTCAGTAGAGAAGCCCTGTGGGTTAGTTTGTATTTAGTGGTAAAATGATTGATTGGGTAGAATGAGTGATTTAGGGTGTGTTACGTCTTTAATATGGCTGAAATGAATCAAAACATCAAACTTATTTTTCAATTTCAAGGGGGATTAAAAGGGGGGAACAGTTATTTTATTTTGGTTTGGACCTAAAGTGCAGGTGCAAAATGTGACCATGTCGGTTACTTATTTTCTTTTTTTGTGCATCAACGCCACTGGTGTGTGTAATGTTACGTAGAAAACAATGGGTGCGGCTGGATTTAATGAGTAGCTCTACATACAGTAGAACTTGATGAACCACTTTTAGTGGATCGGCACTGTTGATGCGCCAACAAAGCCAAAACAACATTCAAGTAACAGACAAATGGACTGATCTCAGTTTGAATTACAAACACTGGTCAGGATCTGTGATGTGACCACACCATTGACAAATTAAGCAGGTGTCATATTTTAGTAAAATAAAAGGCCAAATTTAGCAGAAATACAACAAGTTTGCAGCTACTGTATGTAGTTGCAACAATGCTATCAACACTGGGAAAAAAAACACTGCATATCCATAATTGTATTAGAGGGTAGCAAAAAAAACATGTTCTTTTTATAAAATAATCTTTGAGTTAATGTTTTTTTTTCTTCTTATGAATTAAATCCAATTCATTTGTCCTGACGATAAAACTGTACTAACAGTGTGTATACATGACTGACACTTGGCTTGACAGACGTTAGTTTGTTTTAGAGCATGCTAGGTGAAACCAGATGATGAACGCTATTATGGGTTTACTTGAAAGGTCTCCTGTTGTGTGTAGGTGTGTGCTACTGCATATTTGTGCAATACTTGACTGTTTTAGGTGTTTGTGTGAGCTGACGAACCTTAAGTGTGTATGTTCCTGTGTATGAGTTTGGTTAAAGAGCCTCCTGCCGGCCGAGTGCAGTTGTGTGTGTGCGTGTGATTGAAAGTGTGTCACACATCTCTCCATCTGCACAACAGCAGACACGGCGCTAGCAAACAGCTTTTTTCCTCTACCCCTCGCTGTGAATTCCTGACATTCACAAGACCTGAGGGCAAGTCGGAATGAGAGCGCTCGGCACAAGTGTGTTATTTTTCCCCTGCTCGCCTTTTTACAGCGCTCTCCTGTGCCTTTCAAAAGTGTGTGTGTTTGTGTGTGTGCCTCTGATTCATGGCTTCTTTTCTTAAAGTGCTGTTAGAGTGAGTGTAAATAAGTATAATGTAGCCGCAGAGCTCCTATGTAGCTGTAAATAACATGCGGTAAAAGGTGGAAAGGGTGGAAGTGCGGTGAATGTATTGCTTTTTATATGGCTCCCATGTGCAGGAATACGCACATATATATAATAAGCCAAGCCACACATAAGCACACACACACACGTGATTACATAAGTGAGAGAATGTGTGTGTTTGTGTGTGTTTGTGTGTGTGTGTGTGTGTGTGTGTGTGTGTGTGTGTGTGTGTGTGTGTGTGTGTGTGTGTGTGTATGTGTGTGTGTGTGTTGAGGTTAAGGATCTCTGCTCTCGCTGCAGCTTCTTGAGACACTGCAGGTACATGCTGACAAAATGTGCCCTCCCTGCGCCCCTAACAACTCAAATATCCTAGTTTTCCAAAACACAACTTCTTTTGTCTCTTTTTCTCTCTGGCCCCTGCTGTTCCCATGTATATCATCTCTTTTCGTCAAGTTAGTCTTTGCTCTGGTCCTTTCATGATAATTGGTATAGAGTAATTGTGATATACTCTACATGGTCGGAGAGAAATGCAAAGGGAAATTTCTGAAGTGTTTCAGTGTTTTAAAGGCAAATGTTTAATCGTTTAATCTCTTGAAAATGAAGATGCAACCCGCTGATAGATAACATGTAAAAAGAATAGCCTAATGTTTGGCTTTCCTCCTACGGGAACCCTATGTGACCAAATCACTGGGCTGAGGTCACACATGGTATGCAGTATGCTTTTAATTCATTTGTTTGTATCATCCAAACAAGTCCAAATTAAAGACAAAAGTGTTTATAGCTGTTCCGAATAGCCGTGCTCTAAAGCAGCGGTCTCCAACCTTTTTTGACCGGTTTCATGTAAGAAAACATCTTCACGGACCGGCATTCAAAGTGTGTGTGGGGGGGGGGGATAAATACAAAAACAAATATAAAGTGCATAAAAAACTCACCATTACACTGAATTAGTGAGAGCCCTGAGCTTGTGTCTCTGCAACGAGCCGGTCCAATATAGGGAGATAGATTCTTCACCAATAGTAAAAGGTTTCTTCTCTTAGCGACACGGTTATTCACTAAGTATGACGCTCTCAGTGCACTCGCATGTGTTTATGTGGTAGCCATCAGTAATTGTTTATGTCCTTCTTTTCTTTCAAAAAACTCCAAGGGCTTGTCTTTTAACGCTGGGTGCCGGCGAAGCCGTTATGAAGGCGTTGTTGCCTCATTTGCGAGCATGAATATTATGCAGAGCGATGCATGAGAATCACCTGTAGCGATAAACATGTATTTTAAGTAGGACTCCTGATATTGTCTTTAAATGCCTCCTCATTGGGTCTTTTCCCTTTTCCAAAAAAGCTCTTTAAAGACGTTTGTTTTCCACTCATTGTTGCTTGTGGGCTTAATTTTTTAAGTAAAGTATCACTTGACTGAGACAGACGTCTTGACATGTGTCACGAGACACAGACGCACAGAGAGATGTAGCCGGTGATTTTTCAAAATAAAACCTCTTTCAAAATAAAATATTTTTTTATTCAATCTTTCTGTGCGGCCCGGTACCAAATGACCCACGGACTGGTACCAGTCCGCGGACCGGTGGTTGGGGACCACTGCTCTAAAGAGTCCAAAATAATCTGTGGTCATAGAGAGGGGCAAGATGCAATTAATCATAACACTGTGGGTTGACAGTGCACACTTTAGAACAGTCTTGCATCAAAGGCATTCATGGAATTGCATTTCATTGTACATACAGAAAGTGACACAAGTAGTTGTGAGAGAAATACCAAATGAGAGCTTGAGAGGAATGTAGGAATATCCTGCCTACTTGACTTTTGCTTACCTGGCCAGTGAAGTGGTTGTGCTTGTTTCAGAAACTTACATAAACTGATAGATGCAAACCCCTCAATTCCAAAGTCATAATGATTGGAGTGGTGGGGCGCACTGAGGCCCTACCAGTAGCAAAGCTTTGAAAACAATCTCTTTATTCAGAGGTCAGGGAAAACACCCTGCATGGTGGGAGAGGACATTCTTTCCTTGTACTCTCTGGTTCTTTCTTTTCATGGAAATCCAAATTTAAAGGAATGACCTTTTGGTAACAGTGTCCAGGCTTCAATGTACATGATGCTTAAGATTAATTTGCGTCATTCATTGGTTTGATAAGCCTTCCATATCAATGGCCCTCAGGCAACCTCAGTTCTCCAAAACATTTAGTTAAATTCATCTTCCACTTTGTTTATTGTTTTGTCTCTTTTTTGGCAAATGAATTACACTCAAAATACAAGATTAGGAAGGTGGAGAGAGAGTGTATAATCATAACTGTACAAAAACATACAAAAAGAACAACTCAATATTTGCAACTATCACGGTTATAGTCAATACCGATATATAGCGACCCCCCCTACAGTACAAGTAGACACTCTAGCAAGACTACCCTAAAAATAGCATGACGCCATGTAGGTTGTAGAGGTCTATTGAGAGTATTCACCACATAAAGGGCACATTACTTGCATTGGCACTGAACATTGCATTGGATGAAGAATTGTGAGTTGCGGAATCATCCAATGTGGATGTAATTCCTCGGGATGCGGGGCTGGAGAAACCTTATTGTTAAAGATATTGGACAATTCCTCAAAACTCCAGATTACTTCCAATGCCGCTGTATTTTTAACATCCAATCCCAAAACCTTTAAGAAAATGTATTCCTACAAAAGATGCAGAATAGTCCAATATGATTGTAATTCCTTCTAGTCAACTGAACTAAAACAACTGATAATACTATACAGGGCTGCTGGAAGAAAATGTCAAACACATACATAACTTCATACCTACATACCTACATACACTCATGGACACACGAAAGCTTTCACGGACCAAAAATACACCCCCATAAACACTAATGCGCAAAAACAAACACACACTGCTCCCAGGCAGGAGAATGTGTCTTTGCAGTTGCTGTTAAGGACAGATTATGGTCATCATGGCCTTCCCTCAGGGGGTATGACTCATTATATAAACACATGATGAAGCCAGTGCTCACATTGACACTTTACATCACAGACTGTTAAGTGTTCGCCAGAACACCCCACACTACTGTACTGGTGACACACATAATGATATATTGTGACTAATGGACTAAACTCCACCCAAAGTCCTTTTAACAGTTACTTGCAGTGCGTAAAAATATTTTCGATGCCACACGATAAACTTGATTGATGATTTGAAAGGAGTCAAATTAACCTAAAAGTGAGTTGATAAGAGAATGTTTTTGGCATTTCTACAGCACAAGGCTATAAATCATTTTTGACAGATCACATTCACCCAGAATACAGCTCATTTAATAAAAATCTCTCATAATGTATTAAGCAGCTGTTGCTAGCTTAAGTCACAGTAGGAACGATGAATTTCAACTGTGGCCAACTTTATCGGCATGAAAAAAAGTTATAAAAATTCAACAGAAACTTCTCAATCCACTTCCGCCACCTAATAAGCTTTTTTCACAGAAGACAGTTTGACGGTTCACATTAGGTGTGAATAATACAATTAAAGATAGGGTGGGTTATGTATTTTAGAAACTTTTCTTTTAATTGTTAAAATACTCTTAACATCCCGACATGAATGCTCTGCCAAAAACAGGAAAACAATCTGGTGTCTATGGCTGTCACAGGACTGTAATAAGTCCGTCCAATCACTTCGTCGAATGTAATGATTAGAGGGCCAACCTGACTGTTTATCTACCGGCCTGTTACCTGCGTGTAATTAGCTTATGCACTCATTGCGCGTCACCAGTCTTCCACAAGCTGCTAGCTTCACAGCTGTGTGTCACAATCTGGTTGTACTTGCTTCCTGTTTTATTTTGAAATGTTCACTCCCCCTTGTGTCATGTCTTGTTTTACTTCCTGTCCTTTTTTTTTCCCCTCCTTCTGTGATTGTTGATGTGATCTTCCTGTGTCCATTCACCCTCACCCTGTCTTTGCCTTTCTCCTCCTGTGTGTTTCGTTTCTTTGATTAGTGTCTGCATGGATATATCCCTGTCTGTCCCAGTGTTCGTTGTGGGTTCGTCATCCATATTACTTTGATGTTAACAGGTGTGCTTCCTCGTGGCATCATGGTTTGTGTTTTCACTTTACGTTTTGTATTTTTAAGCTTTTATAAATAAAGCTCTCTATTTGTTAACCCTTTTTGTCTGGCGTGCTGCATTTGGGTCCTCCCCTGTACCATATTGTGACACTGAGCACTAACAATAGCCATGTTTGTTGTTTACGTTCATTATCATATGTTCATAAGGATAATCTTGGGGGAGTGGCTTTGGAGGGAGGCCTCAAAAAGGGGTGGGTTGTCAGTATTGCCAACCTGGAGACTTTTGCAGCTGTGGCTCAGGAGGTATAGTGGTCATCCACAGTTTCAAGGTTGGTGGTTCAATCCCCAGCCCCTACAGTCAGCATGTTGAAGTGTCCTTGGGCTAAATACTGAACACCAAATTTCTCCCAATGAGCTGATGTGCACCTTGTATGGTAGCCTCTGACTCTATATGAATGTGTGTGAATGGGTGAATGCCAACATGTGTTGTAAAGCGCTTTGAGTGTAAAGACAGGAAATGTGCTATATAAATGCAGTCCATTTACCATTTAGTTACTTTCATTGGAAAAGAGTTGGCATCATTGGGCTAGGTTTTTCAATTGGATAATTTAAAAAATCTTACTCTTGCTGGCTTCTCCAAAGTAATCTACCCAAGCTTTAATCATGGCTGAATTCCATTTAGCTGCTTCGGTTTTAGGGTCCTGGTTTTGTGTATGCTGGCTCACTGTGATTACTTAGTGGGTCACTATAATGGATCCATCATTAATGTTAACACCTGAGCTTTTCCTACGATGATGAGTCAACATTTCTGCAGTCTGTGTCTCTACTGTTTATCTGTGAACAGTCTTTTCACCAAAACATATCTGATTTGATGCGATCTGTTAGCTTGGTGTGGTTATCGCTCTATTCAGCCTAAAAAAATGTGAACGTGGAACATCCACTCACAGATGGAGAGAGCTGCAGGAGTTCTTTGATATGTTTTTATAGAAGGGGAGCGTATCTATTTTCCCAGGGTCCTATATTCCCCAATATCCTCTTAATATGACATTTCAAAGGATTTTATGTTCTCAGCAATGTTTTTTCCCCGAGGTCAAATGTTCAAAGTATGTTGAAACCACCTACAGCTAAAAGCCTACTGATGTTATAGGCTACTCTATGAAGCAAATTTGCAGACAAGTTTTCTTGACTTTAGACATTGGTATTTCCACTGCGCTGAGTAGATTTTAACTGCATTTCAAATGTCCATCTCCCTTCAGTCTTTTGCAATTGTACTGAAAGATAGCCTTACCAATCTATACAATGTTAGCTTATATCAAGAACACAGGACCCCAGAAACCTAGGACCCTGGGAAAATAGGACCCAGAGAATATGGGAATGAACCCATATGGAAGGTACTTTCATCATGACTCTGGGTCACCATTTGAATCAATAGTACCAGCTGTGAGTCTGCGCTAACAGATGTTGTTTTGTGCAAAGGGGATAGCAACAGCATTTTGAAAACTTGTATCTGAAAGGAGTCGCTCATTGTGACTTTTAAGTGAAAAAGCTCTAAAAACCCACTGTAAACTACCTGCCCAGCACAAATCGGGCGCAGTTAAAGAGACAGATATTTGTTTCAGGAGTTGATGTAGACCGCAACAACTAACAGAGGGAATATTGAGTGAGTGAACATGATTTGTCAGGTCATTAGAAATGCTAATCCTGCTCTGTATCTGCTGGATGTGCAAATAGGCAACTTGGTAATACGTTTGCCATATCAACTTAAGTGATAATATGTCAATGTCTTTACAGCTTGTTTGCGCTGCCCCCAATTACCCAAACAATCTGTTCCTGCAGGTTTAGGTTCAAACATTTTACTTGATTTTACATTCACAGCTGCCAAGCAGGTAATTAGCTTTGAGCTAGCTTTCACTAGTTTGAAGTAAGACTAAAATGTATGCTCCCCTGTGATGCCATTTCAGTGTGTCAAACCAGTTAAAAATGCTTTGAACGGCTTCAGCCTGGGTCTGGCGGTCACGCTCCAATCCCAACCTCATGAGTGCTGGGCTCTCTGGCCCTCTGGTCACCGATTTAGACAGCTTGGGGTGATTTTAATGAAGCAGAACAAACTGACAGAGGGAGAGAGCGAGATAAATGGGAAAAGAAGGGAAAAATGATTGATTTCTACTCTCTGCTCTACCCTCGCTATAAGTCACTAGTCAAATGCCTAAAATGTAAAACATATGTTAATGGATAGAAAAAGGAAGGAAAGCAGAATCTAAAAGTGCGGAAGAGAAAGAAAATGGTGACGGATTTGTTTCTGAAAAGAAAAGAGCTTGTCTACTAGGTGAGTTGAGGGCTTGGCATGTTGCCTGAGGGAGACAAATGCTTACACTGACAGCCCACTCCTTTGCATACCAACCACACTCCTTTTCTAATCCTTTGAACTACAGGTTTCATTGACTTCACCTCCTGGCTGCACTGAGAGTAGGTGTGTGTCAATCAACTCAGTGACAATTTGTCACCAAACTGCTTGATGTAGAGTCTATGTTGGATCAGTGATTTAAAAACATGCTTTTGCACAGTTTTTTTGTAGTACGCTGCTGCATCCTTCAAACATGTGTGGCATGGAAAATGACTATGCAGGGATGAAAGGGAGAAAAAATAGGAAAAGAAGCATGAAGCATTTCTTATTCCTTCTCCCTACTTGCATAGTTTACTAAGGCAAACTCATAAGGCTTTACGTAACACTTCCTATAAAATGCATTAAAATATTTACTACTGAACTTTCCAACATGTTCTGGTTAAACAAGAACATACAAAATAAAGGTGACATCTAAAATATATCTAGTCTAAAAACAACATTGACATATAGTTAGGTTAAACCACCCAACTGTATATATCCATTTAAATTAGCTTCCTCTCCACCAGCTACTACATTAAAATGCTGCCCGTTAATGCCTCAGTAATAATCCAATATAACAATAAAAAAATCTATAGGGGCACTCAGAGAGCGCAGACCTTTGCCAAGGCAAACATAATGCATGTATCTGCCCCTTGATTCGGATCCGCTTGAAAATGTAATGAGTTCTTCCTTGGTCCAAACTACAGGGTACACCCTTTTAACCAATTGTCATACAATTTGGGCCTGTAGTTTTTCTGTAATCGTGCACACAAACAAAAAACAAACCGAACTGAAAACCTGACCTCCTTGGCAAAGTTAATAATGCTTCCGCATAATGAGCACTTTTACTTTTTGATACATTATGTACATTTTGCTGACAATAATGTACGTTTACGCTGGTATCTTTTTCAATCCAGAACTCTTACTTGTATTGGAGTATTTTTATATTGCAATATTGTAAATGGTCTGGATACTTATTCCACTTTTGATGAACAGCAACGGGTCTTTCCAAATAGTGTCCTGTGATTAATTGACCTCGCTGTCAACAGTTTTGAGTGGGGACTACTTTCTATTGAAGTATGATTGCTACTAATCTCAATGGAAACCTTTATGAAAAAGCAAACCACAGCTTTTACTTATGGTAATGTGGCTCCTGAAAATGGCTTTGACACTCTCCCCTTAGGCAATTTTCCAGGTCTTAACTGCATGAAGTGTAATGCCGTATTACTGAGGCATGTTTTTGATTGTGATCATTTTGTACATAAAGCTCACTTTGTACATAAACAAGCACATGATTTGTGATAAGCTATGACTCACTTGGGATCAGAGCCCAAACTAGTGTGCAAAGACGCTCTCTTTGGTGCAGATGATAAACAGAGTGACTTCTCTTAAGTACTAGCTGCAGCTAATAAACCTGCAAGAGACCGTAACACAAAAGACAAGACACATGCCAAGCACAGTCAGGCTTTTTCAGCATGAAAAGCGAACTGCATAGTTCAAGTCAGTCATGAAAATGCCACGGCAAGATTCCTGTCAGCTACAGTGGTTCCATCCTTGGGAAGGTTCTTTGTGTCCACCCATTGCGTAGTGTCCTGTGGGGATTATGTAAGACATCTGGGCTCTCTGAAAACACATGAATAGCCAAATTGCTAGAGAGTGGACTTCATCTCCTCCTGCTGTCATAACTTTGTCTCTCAGTTGGCTGGTTAGCTTCCCATTGTCGACATACAGGAGAATTCCTCGCTCATCCACGTGAGTGCATGTGAATGTGTACAGTATGTATATACTAACCGACCTGCCCATTTTATACGCCTACTGTGCAATGTGCGCAAGTTTGTGTGTTTTGTTTTCTCTTGAGTGTGTCTTTTCTTATGCGTGTGTGTGACAGGGTTTCTCCTGCTTGCGCCCCTGTGTATAAATGAAGTACAGTTTTCCGATCCCATTGTTGCAATGAAATTAACTGTGCTGGTATTTCGCTGGACCTAGGAGACCCATCTCTGCACACTGTATGGTTATGTGTGTGTGTACCAGCCAGAGGAAAAGAACGTTGTGTGCCTGAAATCCAATCACCATAAAGCACTATATTTTCTACTGCTTTGATTTTTTTTTTATGATAAAATGTACACATCAGCCATGAATTAGTTGAAAAAAACCAACATATAGTAAAATGATCAAAGAACTGTCGAAACTACTGATTCTAGGCTCCAAATCGCTTCCTGTAATTAAGCATTTTTCACTTACTATAAAACGATACATACTGTATCTATTGTTTCCTTGAAAAGTAAAATAAAAGATAGGGTAGCAACCTCAGTTAATTATTCTGGGAAATAATGTTCATAAATATCTATTATATAGAATTAAAGTCATACTTAACTTTGTTTTAATGCTAACATCAGCATGCTAAAATGCTCACAATGACAATGCTAACACGCTGTAGTCCCCCAATATTAAAAAATATATATATTTAGAAATAATAGTTAATTAAATAAATGTTTTACATATTAAAGAAACATATATTCATATTGAATTAAGTCACACTTAACATAGATTACCAAGTAAACTATTAATGAACAAACAATGCTGAAGGCATTCAGAGAACAATATGATTTATCGTTGCTCAAACTTTTCGAAAGCGTCAGACATTAAGGCTGTGTTAATCATTTTACTGGCCACTAGGGGGCATCATAACACAAGATCAAGCTATGATGTACATTTTATTACTACTATTTAGTACTAAATGGCAGTAATAGTCAACTACCACAAGTTTACATGTTTCGAACAACACTCTCTAGAGAAATAAAATGATCACTTATGGACTTTCATCAAATATGTTGTCGGGTGAGAACCTCAATGATCGCGCACACAACATTACTCGTTGTGTAATAACACTCACTCTTATTAACTAAGTAAACAATAATATGGAAAAGTGACATTGCAAAATGTAATGCAGTTCATAGTAACAGATAAAATGTTGAAAACAGTGATAATTCCATTGCCCCAGTGCATGCTGGTAGGCCTTCAGACACGTCTACTTCCCTTGCACTGCATGGTGTTGAGGTTCTCTGACACGCCTGTATTGGATGGCTCAGACACCTGGTTTAGCTTAAGTTTGCTGTGTTCACTGAGCATTCAGGTGTTAGCGGCATTTCATAGACGGGTGGTGATAGCCTAGTGGTCTGGTGGTATGTCATCCAATCCAGAAGGTTGTGAGTTCAATACAAGGGCTGCCACCATTGTACCCCAGCGCAAGGTACTTAACCCTGAGTTGTCCCTTTAGTTAGTTCACTGTAAATCACTCTGGATAAGAGTGTCTGCTAAATGAAAAATCCTGCAAGTTCCTGTTAAGCTCTAAACTGCAGCTAAGCTAGTAAGATGCTAAGAGACAGAGTAACAGTAAATGTGAAACAACAACTGGAGGGAGAATAGAAACAGAGCCTTATTTCTTTTCCACATTCTTGATTGGGTAGCGTTGTTGAGCATGTATGATGAATATGAATATAGTGGTTTAGTTGTGTGATTGCTTGACTATTGATTAGAATAGAAAAAGAGTAGGACTAGATAAGCATGTTGCTTCTTCTAATTCCATTTCGGACATGAAATGTAAATTTATTGAAAGTCTGTTGTATATGTTCACGTTATTTTTCTGTTCTTTTTTAATTTTTTATATATACATTTCTTATTTAAATGTTTGCAAGTTCAATTCACTTCAATTCAATATTAAGACACATAACTTCTCATAACTTCAGATCTTGACGCATCAAATATAATATTAGGACATTATAATTTATTATAGTATAAATATATAGTATAGAGTTTTTCTTCGGTATCCTGTTGTCTGATCATCTCTTGTTACGCCTACGACACTCATAGAAACTGCAAGTAATGCAGCATGGCATCCACAGTTGCTTAGCCAAAATGTCAAGGCCGTTAAACTAAAAGCACATGGCTACCTTGGAGCCTAAAGCTAACTCATTTACCAAGACAATGTCAGACTTCCTGGTTGCGTGACAGAAGCTGTACATATTAATCACACATCAAAATAACATAATGTAAAACCAAATACATGAACATTTGTTTTTTTTCATGTTTCACACCATCAACACATTTCAAAGGATGTGTCCGAGCTTGCTTGTCCGAGCTTGTTTGCCGTCCGTAGTGGTGGATGAACGTGGCTGAGACTAAACCACCAATTTCTCCAGAAATTCACCTCTGGCTCTGTAAACAAGCAGAGTGGGAAACTAGGAAACACTTGTTGATTTATGTATATCTCTATTAACTGCCTCACTGAACTTAACTGTTTAATGTCTTTCCTTTTCTCAATGGATGGTACTTGTTGCCTAGTAATATGAGTAAGCTGAATATTTTTTTCAGAAAATCTTGGACCCACAGACATCGACAGAAGAAGGAGCCTCAATGCTAAACCTGAGACGAGCAACCAATAAAGTGCAGTTCAGATCCAGATGTGTTGAATTAAATCCTTCTGTTGCATCCCAGAATGCCTCTGAGACTGCACTGGCTCATAAATCAACATGATCTATATTCATAACAGACCTCGCACATACAGAAACGGCTTGCTTTTCCTGTTAGCTGCTACCTCTTACCTAGATGCTACATCTGTGCCTTTTACACAATGACTCAGCAAACACGCTCAGAGGCAGAAAACATCCAAAGCCATTCTTTAAAAATGTTGTGAAGAAGGGGGAGTTAGTTGTGGGGAGAAAAAAAACGAGGCTGGAAGTGAGAGCAGAGAATGGGGGTATAATTTCCATGCAAATTTGCCATGTGGTACAAATATAACATTGACATTTCTCACGTTTCCCAGCATTATGTTCCTGATGCAACGTTACGGGAAACAGTTTTTTTAATCTCGTTCTCGCTCTCGCTCTCGCTCTCGCTCTCGCTCTCGCTCTCTCTCTCTCCCTCCCTCTCCCTGATCTATAAAGTATGTGGATAATAGTCAAATATATTTGAATTAGTTTTTATATATGGGATTTCATTTGCCCCTTTAAAATGCATAACGGAAAAAGCATCTCTATTTTTACTAGTAAGTGACACACTGTACTATATTAGTTTTATTAAAGCCTAAAACTGCAATCATTTTTGCCTCATCACTGCAACACATTGCATTGTGGGATTGTTAGCAGAAAGAAGTGCCATGGAAACATTCTTTTTTTGTTTCGTAACAGCTATACATAGTGCATTAACACTCAAATAAAGTAGATGAGGGTAAATGTAGTACACTTTTATTAAATATGGAGTGACTTTAGACACATCATTATCACATTATCACATCATTTATATGGCTTAAATTTAAGCCAGTAAACAATTTCCTATTTACACAGGAGATATAATTGGACTGCCAACAGCCAAAAATGTGATATCACTGGGATTTACTGAATGTTCGGGGCTGTGCTCTGTACAGTTCTGTTTTATGTTTCTGGTTAATATACTGCTGTCATATCAATGGTGTTAAAGTGTATTCTCCACATAATAATTAAAACATTTTGTCATTCCCAATTCCAAAGGATGTGAGGGAGACACACTTTACACTCAGTGTTCACCATATAATTAGTATTGATAAATGAGTCAAATTGCATCTGCTTTCTTGTATATTACATGCGACTGTAAATCCACACTGACACGTTCTCACAGTGGATCTGTGGCTTAGTTGTGTAAGCGTCTGTCTGGTAAACAGGAGATCATGGGTTTAAATCCTTGTGATTTCTGTTGATCTCTCCTCTAATTAGATCATTTACTGTCTTTATTGTGAAATCTTGACATTGTTATTTGTAGTACTTAGTGTAGGTCAGTGTATGCAAAAGTTATTTTGGTGTTATTCAGTTCCGATGGAAGTGAATGCTAGGGTAGTCAGTGTATTTTTGGCATCATTGGGCAACAATTTCACAATAACCTTTCAGCATATTATAATTTAAGTTGTCTGAGAGAGAAAACTAGACTTCTGCAGCTCATAGAGTTCACAGGCTGTAGAAAATCTAGTCCGCAATGAGAGACTTTGGCCAATCACAGGTCATTTCAGAGAGAGGGCGTTCCTATTGGCATGCACATACATGTCCCTTCAGATGTTGAAGAGCCTGATTCAACAGCGGGAGTATCCTGCAGGAAAAGTTGCTATTACAGCTTTGGCAACAACTGCCTACACTGCAAAGCAACCGAATAGAAGAAGACGTATTTATCAAAGAGAGTCTGATAATATCGGCAAAGTTCAAAGACGGAGAGAAATGTTGCTTGAATTTTAGCCTTCTAGTGGCTAGCTCACGGCTACGGTTAGCACAAGACTAAACTATTAGCAACATTTTCTGTTGGCAAACTTTAGATAGGTATGACTGTGTAATTGCAGAGTCATTACTTAGTCATTTTGTTGACAGCAGTTTATTTTCATGTGACCTTTTTTTTTAAACATTATTCATTTTTTATTCCAGATTAATCTTGCCTAAACTTGGCCTGAACATGTTACTTTAGCCCAGTGGTTCCCAAATGGTGTGCCGCGGCCATTTGCGCATGGTGGGAAATATTAGAGTGTGACACATCAAAGGCTCTCTGCTAGTGTGAAGGAGAATAGCTAGTTTACAAGGACTAGGCTAAATAAATGTTCACAGAGTGATGACAGTGATACGATGTGTTTTAGAGGGGTGCCTTGATATTTTGGCTTGGTCTTCGGTGTGCCTTGGCCACAGAAAATTTGGGAACCCATGCCTTAGCCGACTACAATAACTGAATTCTACCAAAGTGAAGAAAACAAGAGAAAACATCTTTAGTTTTGGCATTTTTATTGTAAATGTGTTTTACGTAAGAACAAAAGCAAAAATATAACATTTTAAGCAACTCTTTCTTTGTAACGTGTTTACAAAGCACACAACATTATCATCACATGTTTCATAATACATTATTAATACATACAGTTTGGGTCTGCAAGTCAAGAAAATGTTAGAAATTGAGGAAAAATTTATATTCCTGTTGGATATATTATGAAACATTTCATGAGCCTTCTAAATGTGTTGTGTAAAAACCCGTCACAAAAGATAAGTTACCAGATCTTTCCCTATATATTTGAATTATCACGTTATGTACTCTTTCTTTACATATTTTAAAAAAATATTTCACAATCACAGAAATCACTAGAAGAATATTTCAGTTCTCCTTATAGATGCATATACCATATTTACATACATTCACAGGCTCACAAATGACACCCATTCAGAGAAGTGTTTCTTATGATTGTATGGAAGGAATGCTTTATATCGATAATACACTTCTTCCATACAGCGCCTCATTCAGCTGCTGCGTACCCAAGACTCAAATGGTTTGTCCAACTCCATTCCAGTTCTAATTTTAACATTCCTTTCTTAAAACTATTTCAATACTGAATGTTGCCAACTGATCCTTGACTTAATGGCACAGAAAACCATGTCTGTGCAGCAGGCATTTTGCGTCCCTCCCATGATACATTTGGTTTAATTCAACTGAGATGCAGAATGACGCACACTAAAGCAATCTATACAAGTAAATGTAATATGACAAAAAAGCAAAACAGTCAATGTTGCCCTACAGTACAAGGCAAAGGCAGCTCATTTCATGGCCAGAGATCTGCTATGTTCAAGACCAGGGACAGATAATAGTGTTTGTCAATGCTCTTCAATGTTCGATTTACCTTTGACAAATAAACTGTAACAAGTGACCAAAGACCAAAGTAAATAAAAAGGGATTCATAAAGATCCCATCTGATTGGTTATTTCATGCTGTAACAGCACACAATTCCAGTCTCAACAAAAAAGCAGAAAAAAATTCCAGTTAAATTTAAAATGCAAGTCATTTCATTTTTCATTTAGGAAATAAAGATTGATAAGAAAGGTACAAAAATATTCCTCATACGAGTCTATGTAACTTTTGAAAGAAAACATAGCACATTCATTCTTTTAAAAAACGAAAAAACACTCATGGTATTGAATGTTTGCTAACATGGTAACGTTGCTAACATGTCTCTTCTCTGCTTGTGCTACTGTTATGCTACGTTTTAACATGCACTGTAATCCTGACATAGCCAATAACAGTTACATAGGCTCGCTTATATACCTTTATTTTGTTGGTCTCGGGTGAATTTATGGTTTGATGGCACATAATCCCAGTCTTAACAAACAGGCAACAAGTGCAAAATTAAATTTGTATGTAAACCAGTTAATTTAATTTGATATTTAAAAGATATCTCTATTGAAATGTAGCTATGTACAGTAGAGGGAAACAAGAAACTTGATTTGGCAAGAGCAGGCAATATATTTAATATGCTAGATAAGACCAGTGTGAGTTAATGTGTTCCACCAAGTCACCTGGACTCCAGCCTTTCCTTGTGCCACTCATCAATGTCTTGTCTATGTTTTGACAGCAATGATATGAAAAAAAATAAAGTGACATAAAGTATTAAATGATATGGCATCACAAAACCAGAAAAGAAATGATGTGGAGTATCATGAGTTGAAGACGGAACAACCTTGGGTTGAAATATTTCACAGATAATCATTGGATGTAGTTGTACCCCAATTTGTTTAGATCCAGAAAGACCATGAACATGTTCTGCTAAACAGTCTCTTGACCAGATGAGACAAAAAGGTGTTACAGAACAATGAGCCAAGTCAGATCACAATTTCACTTCACAAAATACTTAGTGTGGGCAGACAACCAGAAATGTCATGTGTGCCAGTGCAAATTATATTGTGACATGATTGGTTGGTGAGCAGTAATGCAACATGAACATGAGCATTGTTCTTGTGTTTGAGGTTACTTCCTGTAACAAGACTCAAAGGCAACAGAGACACTTCTTCAAAGCTACAGGAATGTTGATGCATTTACTCTGCTGTCTATCAAGAGCCCAATAGTTCTCAATGTCCATTAAGCCCTTGTTGTTGGGCAACAAATTAAATTCAAGCCATTAAGCAATTAGTTTTTTGCTGTTACTTTAAAACAACATTTGGCTCCAGGAAGGTACAAACAATGGGGTTTTAAATAGTAGCAGACCCCTTAGTGATGCATTTAAAATTTATATATATATATATATATATATATATATATATAAGGCTTTTGACTCCAGCAATAACACACACACACCTCAAAGTGTAAAAATAAAGTATCAAATCTTTCTTCAAATCAGATCAGCTAAAAGATTTGAGTGAGACAAAAAAAGTTGTTATATACAAGAAGCTTATTCCACCTGTGAGGGTGTTGTGTCAAGTAACAGTTTTCTGTTTTAGTTTAGTCTTTACAGTCTTTTCCTCGCCACCCAATAAATTATAACAGTACCATGAATGTACGTCACGCGTACACATTTGAACATAAACACACACAAGCTCAAGAGTCCTGCACAGACCCCTTTAAAAAGGTGTTTGGACTTTCACCCCCCCCCCCCTCTGTCTTTCGTCACCAGAAATACACACACATACACGAGCACAGCCCCCCCAACCTCTGTTAGCGTCAGTCCGTCAGAGTGGGGTCAGAAGAGTCAGTTTGCAGAGCGTCCTGTCCTGCTGCTTCGTGGAAAGCGGTGGACTTTGAGGTGTTTGGACAGGTGATCGCTGCGGGCAAACTTCTTTTCGCAGACGATGCACTGGTATGGTTTCACTCCCGAGTGTGAGCGGCGGTGTCGGGACAGCTCATCAGACCGGGAGAACCTGCCGTAAGGAAACAACAGGATGGGATTTATGACATTATTCTGAACATTAAGCATCTCTTTAATAATACTTTGCGACTGGTTACGTCCAATTTTTGTGTTTTATGCCCTGATTGCAGCTGTCCGTCAACACGAAACTGACTGTTTCGCTGTCATTTTAAAATACTCCCACTTCTGTACATAAATTAACCTTGTTTGTGTACACTGCACTTCCTGTATAAAAATAAGGGATGCCATCAAGCTTTAAACTGTCAAAAGAATAAATAGCCATGTCAACCTCTTTTATATGAGGGTAATCTGAGAGTTGTGACGTTACACTGTACATGTGTATTGCCCTGCGTCTTCTCTGTAAAGTGAAAGAGCCATCCCATATTTAGCTCAACACATGAGTACCGCAAACCCATGCCCAGTCTATTCCTGGCTTGCTCTGCTCCAGTCTCTATGGGCTCCGGCCAGCTTCGATATCATGACAGTGAAGGGTTAAAAGAATGATAAGAGTGGTGCGTTTTGTATATGAGTGTATATGAGTGTATATGAGTGTGTGTGTGTGCGTGCGTGCGTGCGTGCGTGCGTGCATGCGTGCGTGCGTGCGTGCGTGTGTGTGTGTGTGTGCGCGTGTGCGTGTGTGTGCGTATATATTAGTAAAGCTGTTAAAATCAGATAAATCTGTAACACAGATTTATTTCCTGTCGCATTTCCAGTAGCAGCAGCAGCGGCAGGCTGAAGGCATGAAGGCGATAATTTACAGAGGTATATAGACACCACTCACAGTTATTTCAAACCCATTTCCACTCTAGACATGGATTACACAACCGGCCTATTCATCATTTTAATGGCCCAATAAAAAGAAGATGTTGTTAAGCTAAAATGTGCAATCTGAAAAAATCAGAACCTCAAAACAAACTCTCAGATTTCAGGACCCGTTCGGTTGATTGATTGGCATTGAGATGGCATTTTAACCTAGAGTCACCAAAGTACAACCTGATGGCGGAGCTAGATGAGAAGTTAAGTTAAGTTCTTTCTGATAGGAATATGAATGTACCAAATAGCATGGCAATCCATCCAATAGTTTTTGAGACACTTCACCCAATGCCACAATGGTGCTACACGAAAAGACAGGGGATCACCCAAGTCTGTAGGATTCATCCTCTGGGAACTTCATGGCAGTCTATCCGATAGTTGTTGAGATATTTTGACCGACATTGCCATCCCTAGAGCCATGTCACTTACATGGCCACGAAGTCAACTTAACTTGTGTATAGATAATGATTATATTGACATCAATGCAGTACACTTCTATGGGACAGAATAAAAACAATTAAAATTAGTTGTTTACAAATGCGTTGTAGCTGCTTTAGGATGCTGAACTGCTCTGACTTCTACGAAACACAATTCTAAAGAATTAGTTCAACTAAGACATAGTCCTTGACGCCTACACATATGCATGCACTAACACAAGCCTTTCAAAATGTGAAAGATTTGTTCTTCATGACTGCAGCAATGAAGCATGTTCTAATATGAGTTATAGTCCAGATATATTATACATACAATAGGTTTACTATATAGTAAAACTATAGGGATATATAGCTAATCTATATGTAGCTGGTATATGGGCAAATCATTAGCAGAATAAGATGAAACATAACCCTGACATACAGTACTTTTTCTAACTTTTGAAATGGCAAATGTTGCCTATTATACATCCAGAAAACATACACCAACAGTAGCATTCATTAGGATGTGTGTTTTTGAAAGTAATATTCACTCTGTTTTTGGCTCGGTTTTGGTCTCCACAAAATCTTTAAATATATGACTTCTAGCTGCTACAGTGAATGTTCCACAAGTACGCTGCTAACTTTCTCTGTTTGGTGCTGCAGTGTAGGGCACAGTTGGTTTTTCAGCTGCTTGCTGCTGCTGGTTAAGTTGATGAGAGCAGTTGGACTAAACCACAACAGTCAAGTTGCGAGCCACAAAACAAAAATAATAAGCTAAAAAGAGTGCTTTAACATTCATGGAGCTGAAGGGAACTGCAGTTGGATCATAACTCAAATCTTTGGGTTTGTCACTTCTAATGACCTCTTTTATTTGATCCATTCCAAATATAGAAGTATGCAACTTTAACATAAACAAACAAGTCATAAAAGCCTCTTGGAAAAATTACTTTGTGTTCTGTCATTTGAGAGTTTGCTAAAGGGGTTAGCCAGGTTTCTTAATCTACACCAAGAGGGATGTCGTTATTAAGATAAAAATCTGAAACCACATCAGTCTTTTTATGCTCTGTACTTTATGTGACTGTACATGTGTTCCTCATGGTAATCTGTGTGTGACACGCATGTACACATTACACCCTAAAGCTGTACAATATCAGCTTCAAGCTGGGGCATGATAAAAACCATGTACAGCTATTCTACTGACTCAAACTGGGCCTTAGCCCAACTATAACATACTGCACTGGGGAGGATCTTTCAACACAACATGGATTTAGGACTTATGCAAATAGACAGCCTTATTGTTCTTCAAATCTTTTTTTTTTTCTTTTGGGGGGATGGGGATTTATCATGTGTTAGTTCTCTCTCATAGCCTCACCACCTGTCTCTCTCAAACTCATTCTATGTCTTACTATAACTCTTCCTCTGTATCTTTATTCCTCCCCCTCCTATTCCAACTTTCTAAGGTTTCTCAGCTCAATACGTTCGAGGGATTTTGGAGAAGTTCACACAGTTTATTGCTCCATGGTTGGAGGGCACTTCTGGCTGTTTTTCACTTGCACCCTAAGTCCTTGAGGTTGCTTGGTGTGGCTACAGCACAACACATAGTATACATATTAGTGTGGGCGCTGTGGGAAACACATACGCAGGCTTTGTTCTAGCTTGTTCCTAAACTCTGCTCTGCAGCCAGTAGCGAAAACAGTTGTGGAAAAGGTAGGGCTGTCAGGTTGGTTACACACCTGGAAAATTACAGTAACAGAGATATTGGCAGACGCACTTTACAGAGTTCCATCTGCCATCTTTATTCTCCTTGTCTCTTTCGGTGTAGTTTATCCTGTCAGCTCAAAGCCCTTTGTGTCTCCTGTCACTGTTTATGTTCGGCTCAATTTCAACTCTGTGTAGGTTGAAAGGGAAATCACATTAATGCAAGGCAGCACTAATCAATGGCAGAAGTTTGCCTCCTACATATACAAGCAACCCTAAAACCTCTTTTGACTGGTGTTCCAAAACGGATTACTTTAAACCAGAGGAGCTGGATTCAATTCCTCAATTAGTTGTTTAGCAGGACACTAGATCCTGTCTAGCTCCACAGAGGCTGTTTTCTGCCAGGCCCCACTCTCGCACTTTCCCAGGACCATCAATAACATATCATAACTGACTGATAGTAAGGTAAGTACTCTTTCTTCACGTGTCAATTAAGCTCTATGTGTCCAAATATAATGCAGCTCCGTCACTACCCAACAACATTGCCTTGTTGTAGAGATGAATGCATCAGCTGACAAAGACAATGATGACAGCTGCAGAGTACACACACGTCACAGTGTTATTACAGCAAACTGTTTGGGTTTGAGCCCAGCCGTCCAATGCAAACCCTCACATGAGAGTCTCCATGCAGGTCTGAGCTGAAAATACTGTGAGTGCGTTTCCTTTAAGTGCTTACATGTGACTTTGTCTGTGCGTCCAGATTTGTACATAAGCATGACCATAAACTACAACCAGATAGAAAGAGGAGGAAGAAAAGAAGAAGAAAAAAAACTGTTTGGCAAAGGAAGAAATATAAAGTTCACTGAGTTATATGACGGAGTCTAGCCAATGAAATACCACTCCTCTCTACTTCGGAAGGGCAAACACATGGATCTATTCTAAGGTTACGGAGGGCAAGAGGTGCCTGACTCCCCAGCTCACCTCCATTTCCTGGCCCAGAGGGAGAGGAGTAAGGAAAGGGAGACAGTGTACTGCTGCTGTCATATAAAGACTCCAGAAGTGTAGTTTGGGGAGTTTGGGGGTATTATGCTTTGATTCAATTAAAGAAATGTATGGTCCTCTATGCCTGCAACACATACAAATGTAGATGTATCCATGTGTCAGCCAAAACAACTAAATATTTTTGCTTTATTGCAAAGAGTTAGACGAGAAGATCGGTACTGCTCTCATGTCTGTTGCTATGGGCCCTGAGCCAGGAGTCAATTAGAGTAGCTTAGCATAAAGACTGCAAACAGAGGGGAAACATTGGTCATGAGAAATGTCTATCTATTCCTTTGAACGTGCCATAATCATCATCAGCTTGATGCCATTACACATGCTTCCACAGGGGGAAAGTGTATGCTAAAAATGCATTAAACACATCATTTATTTCTGTGAAAAGAAAGTGAAGGGTTTTAAGTGGTTGCAGGTGCAGAACAGACTGATAAAGTGTGCTGAGGTTAGCTAAACTTATCTGATTCACTCTTCATCATACACACCGGCATATTTGCATTACTTTTCTTACATAAAGCTAATACAAATTCTAAACTCAAATCTTTACCATAATTTATCTTTAACCATAATGCTTGGCCTAACTTAACCATGCATCCAATCATGCGTGGAAAGACATGCACACATGCAGACACACACACAACATGCACCTGTGGGCAATAACTCTACTGTATGTATAGTGGAGGAATCCAAAACTTGGAATTTGTACTTTGGATACAATCGTTGAAATCAGGATTTTAGATGAAAATCAATGATTAAAGGACAGAAAAGCAAATGACGCCAGTTTCCAGCCAAGGAGTCTTAAAAAAAAGTACTTTGGATGATAAATAAATTCTGGGTCTGAAGTGAAAACCTTTTACTTGATTCTGCAATAATCATGAATAATATATCTTTGCTGCATTAATGTACATGTGTGTGAAGCGGTTGCACACAGTAAGCAAACAAGTAGAATAGCTAGCAAGGGGCAAAGTCTGCTTGCAGAAAAACTTCAAAAGGCGTTCTATCTAATCTACAACTTGAACCATGCTAACTGATAGTGGGGACACACAGCTAGCATGTAGAATAGAACAAACTGTCACCGTCTTGAACAGACTTGAAAGTAGTTTCCATCCCATCCCCTCTCATCCATAAACTATCTATTGATCCAAACTGAGACTGCTGAAACCAACATGGTTCAGCCCTAAGAAAAGAGTAACAACAATGCAACAGTTCCATCCAATTGCACTTGGTGGATTAAGATCTGTCCTTCTCTAAACAGTGTCACCGTTTCTTCTTACCTGTAATAGCCACACAATAAATAGTACCTTCATTGCTATTCTTTACACTCAAAATGTATTTAATTCTTGTCTTCAAAGTCTACACACATTGGAAAAGTCAATTATCAACAGCTGTCTGTATATGAGTCCCAGCATAAATTGATAACTGTGGTTAATGTAATCTCTGTAGAGTAGATAAATATATAGAGCACTTCACACTGCCAGTGCATTGCAGACCCACTTAGCTGCATTTTCTATGTAATGTGTATTTAATCCAACCCTCAATCCAATTGCTCATCTCCTTTTACTCATCCAAACCTTTGATCAGTTCTCTGTTGCAATGGATGAAGGTCTGGAGGAAGCAAAAGTGTTCTAATATAGCTCTCATTTATCTTAATCCCTCCAGTGAACGGTTGCTCTCATCAGCTCTTTGATTATTTTAATTATTGGATTTTATAAACTAGAACAGTACTCTGTTGATGCAGATCTCGCCTATGTTAACAAAACTGAAAAATAATTTGTGTATGAGCCCCCTGATTCGGATCCGCTCCAAAATTCAATTGTTTCCCCTTGGCCCATGCTTCACCCTTCCACCAAGTTTTTCTATAATTCCACTGACAAACAGACAAACCGAAAACATATACTCCTTGGCAGAGTAGAAAGACACTTGGTTCTGCTCACCTCCAGCCACAGCCGGGCCACGTGCAGGCGAAGGGCTTCTCCCCTGTGTGCCTCCTCAGATGGGCTTTAAGGTGGCTGCTCTTGGTGTACATCTTATTACAGCCGGGAAAAGAGCACTTGTGCATTTTAATGAGGTCTGCTACTGCACTCTTCTGGTACCTCTGACCTGAAACGAGGACCCCTGCAGTTGAGCCTCCACATAACCCGCCTTCCCCAAGCCCAATGGGTTTTGCAGCAATAGGCACAGGCGCAATCCGTACAAATTTGGGTGAAAAGGTGGTTCCGTTTTTGCTTGAGCTGGTAATGTTTGTTGGGGAAAGCAGCTGAGGCACCAAGGCAAAGGTCTGCCCCTGGATGTTGACCAGGAGTTGGGCGATTTTGATATCTGATGGGGCCTGGTTTGGCTGGGATTGGGTTTTTGGAGACTGGGTTTGCTGGGTGACCGCATCTGATACGGCGGTAGGGTTAGGCTCTTGTTTGATTTGTATGGGCTGGATTTGTAGGATGACAGGCACACTGGAGGCACTGGTACCTTCTGATGAAGTTAGCGGTGAACCACAATCCTCCTGTTTGATCCCATCAACACTACTGGTAGAACTAGCTATACAACTAACATCCACTACTGATGGTGAGCTGTCCATATCAGATGCACATGGTGTATGTTTGGTCTCTGTGTAGGATGACAGTGGAGAATGAGCCACCGGCACAGTCTGATCTGAGTTCTGTGACACTGATACGAGTTCTCCTGCTAATATCCTTGAACTTTTTGCTTCAGCATCTTCTGACATTGACGACATCGCCTCATCGCTCACCTCCTCTTCTTTCTCGATTGCTAACACCATGTTCTCCTCCAGGAATTCCTCAATCTCCTCCAGTGTTGGCTGAAAGAAGAGCGCCGTAGGGTCCTGCAGCTCGTCCAGGAAGACAGGTAACTCGTAACAACCCTCTTTGGCCTGCTGGTGGAGGAGAGTCAGCCGTTGCTCCTTCTTGGACTCCCAGGCCAGGCCCATGGGTAAAAGAGGGGCAGATAGGATGAAGAAGAGGGTGCGGAGGATAGGGATGGAGAAGAAGAGTGAGAGCTGCTGCTGGTACTAGAGCTTAAAGAGGTGGTGAGGGAGGCCTGTGAGAGGAGGAGGTCCAACAGGCTGTCTTGACTCTCCCCCCCTGAGGAGCTACAGCTTCCACAGCTCCTGCTGCTCCTGCTTTCGTAGCTGGAGCCGAGAACGTGCCGCAACGTCAGTGACGAGGACTCTGGGCTGGAGCAGATGGAGGAACGAGGGCTGGAGGAGTCGCTGAGGTCATCCTCAGAGACGTGAGGGGAGGATGAGAGCGTCACCCCTTGGTAAGGGTGGTGGTGGTGATCGTAGATGCACGCGTCGGTTACCATGATGCCCGGCAACGCGCCACCATTGCCGTGGTGACACAGGCTGTTGTAGTCAGACCCCGGGGTGCCGGTATAATACAGGAAGGTCTCCTCACCAAGCGGCAAGTGATCCACCATTCCTGTACGGATAAATGGCAGCTGGTCTCTGCTCTGCTCTGTAGATCAATCTGTTTTTCTGGTGATTGTCTGAATGTTGATAAAAAACTTCTGTATTCTACCTGCAAAAAACAAATGAGTGTATTATTGCAATGGAAGAAATGTGTCTTGGAATTGCATTGAATACCAGCCAAAACAACATTGTTTTTGTAAAAAACGAGGTTTTGACCTAAATGTAACTTTACAGTTAACAGGTTTGTTAACAGCACAGCAACACTCAGTCAGGTTAGTCTGACCTGGGGGTTAATGTTTTACAAGACAATCCCCCAAGTTTATACTGGATCCAAAATAAGTAAACCAGCTGAAAGACTAAAATATATTATTATGATTTGGTCTCTATGTACTACCTGCTGCTGGTTCCAGAGGTCTGCAGCTGATGGCACTTCAAAAGGAAAGTTAACCACGTGAGAAGGAAGTGGAATTTGAAGACTGTGTGTGTGCGTGTAGACGCTGCAGCTGCTGGTTCAGACTTCAAGCTGACCATGTGGAATGAGGGGTTCCCATTTCTCACCACTTAGAACATTAAAACCACATGGTTCTGCTGTCATTTAATGATGTGTTGTATTCCCCTCTAGTGGTTCTCATTACAGTTTATCCTGTTAGAAAACAACAATTGCAATGCTACATATACTCTCAAAAATTAGAATCAAACTATACATTTCACCTAAAAACCTCCTGCAGAGTACCGGTAAGGTAAAGGCAGTGGTTAAAGGGGTGATATTTCATCACAGTCATTCAGTGTAAGATCAGCAGGTTTCAATGTGATGATGAGTGTAGGATTAAGTGTCTATTTATATCCAGCAAACAGCCCACAAACAATGCACCACATTACATTTACATGGATTAAAAAATGCTAGACATTATCAAATGGCCTTAGATGCAATGAGTGGTTTATGATGATTAAACAGGACGATAAAATCCCCTTTAAAACCTTAAAAGGCTGCATATGTGTGTTGCAAGAACATAAAAAAGAGGCTGAAAACAAAATGATTGTGCGCCCTCTTCTGTAAAGCTAAAAAGCTGCCATTTCCAAAGGGAAGCCTGTAGACCTCCAGAGGTCCTCACAGAGATTTTAGGTGGCACAGGGAAAATGACTAGATTAATTGGATTATTATTATTATTATTATTATTATTATTATTATTATTACTTTATTGACTTTGAGTTAGGCTATCACAACCACAGGACCTTTAATACAAATGTTCTGGCACTGCTGTTGTTGATCACCTGATCTAACACCAAAATGTGACTTAAATATGGTTGCTTATGTGATACAATTATATGACATCAGGGGTTGATGTGGTTTACTGCTGCTGAAGTTTGGGAAGAGAGTGTGTTAACACTTGGCCTGGGCAAGTCTTTAAGTCATTTGCCCTATGGTTACCCTGCCGCCGTGAAACATCAAAGAGGCTTTGACAGCATGATGCGCGCCTGGTCTTCACCATGTGTAATCAGTTATGGAGGTTAACTCGCGATTTATGACACGTTTAACACCGTGACAACTAGTCAGAACACAGAAAAAAAAACTATAAGTCCCAATATTAGTTTAACATATTATAGCAAGCAGCAGCAGCATGTTCCATAAAGCATACAGTGTCGCTACAAGCGTGCATATGTACTATAGATTTAAAATGCCTCCTCATTTACTCAGCAGAGTCATGCTGTACTCGACAATGCGAGACAAAAAACACACAAATAAGCAAACTGTATGAAATCACAGCAGCGTTCCCTACTTACACTCACTTGTATATGTGAGGAATCCAACAATCCGCTCCTCTGCGACGTACGCTCTTCTCTTGAAAGTATCTGTCAGTGCGTAATAGTGCGTAATGGCAATGTAACTCCACGACACGGTCTTTGCATTGCTCTACTCCTCCACATTATCTCTCCTCTCTCTCTCTCTCTCTCTCTCTCTCTCTCTCTCTCTCTCTCTCTCTCTCTCTCTCTCTCTCTCTCTCTCTCTCACACACACACACACACGCACACACACTCAAACACACACTATCACTCTCTCTCCAGAGGGCTGGTAGTTCGCTTAACAGTCACATGATCGGAGTTGGGTATATTATACCAGGCAAATTAGGGGGTCGGCTCATGAAGGCTCGCCTGTTTGGCGCGCCGCAATTGGCTCTGGGTAGAGGGAGGCCGGCCTCAGGGTCTGGCGTCAAGGAAAGAGGGAGTAGTTAGAGAGTGTGTGTGTGTGTGTGCGTGCGTGCGTGCGTGCGCGCGTGCGCGTGGGCGACCAGATCATAAAATCACTTTCATCATTACCTGATATTAACTATAGAGGACTTGAATAGGTCATGCAGGATTTTTTTCACATTGTGTTTTACTCTGTATTTACATTTTGTTATTTGTATACTATTCATATTAGAGCCTCCAGTGAGTGTTAAATGTGACTTATTGTAATGTCCTGTGGTATAATATTTTATGTTGCTATTTAAAAAATGAATACAGGCAAAATAATTCACATAACAAAACGACAATATGATGAAATACCAATATAACAAA
Organism: Cottoperca gobio; assembly: GCF_900634415.1. Lineage (NCBI taxonomy): Eukaryota > Metazoa > Chordata > Actinopteri > Perciformes > Bovichtidae > Cottoperca > Cottoperca gobio. The sequence continues at coordinate 19,519,635 of NC_041361.1, forward strand.
AAAAACAAAAAAAAACAATTGGACAATAATAAAAGAAAGAAGATCCCATTTCCAGTCTCATTTCATGTTGTATTGCAATTATTTCCTTCCAAAAAAAATTGGCTTTGTTATGTATTTAAGAAAGTTAGCTTCAGTTTTTTAATATAAATACTTTACCTAACAGAATAGTTGTACTTATTAAATGGTGCCAATCTTCATCCAGAACCCAACACGTAATGTTTAAAGGGCCTACGAAATGATAAACATGAATTTCTACTGATGATAGTAAATGCTATTTGTGGTGTAAAATGATATGTTATTTATGACATAATGATCGCAGTATTTAATAAATCATGATTTAGTATGTCGACCACCGATGTTTACATTGTTGCTACCGGAAACACCCAACGCCGTGTTCTGACGTCACAAGTAGAAAATAGTCCACCAGTTGAATACACAGACATACACAGGCAGAAGCGGCAGACGTGGTGATGTCGGACTCTGGCTCGGATATTTCGACAGAATCGAGTGACAGTGAGTCAATAGTCAATAGACTCGTTGCACCTTCAAGAAGAGGTGTTTATTGAAGAGGATGCCGGTGTCGTGGATTTAGATCATGCGGACGAGTTTATCGTGGTGGAAACAGAGCAGCGCGAGACACAGTATTCAAAATGGAGACACAGACGGGAGCGGACAGGCGGATGAACGTGACGGTGATCCTGGATTTGGCAGAGATCCTGTGCGACAACAGAACACAGACAGGTATGTACATTTGACTATAGTTCATAGAACTTGTCCGCAAATTACTCATCCCTAAATATTCAATTACTTCTCTACTTGGACATATCGACGTCTGTAAAGCTTGATAACTTGATTCTGTCTCGAAGTTTCTGCGGTTGAGGTTCTATCGTTGTGTCTGATGTCAAACGTCATATATTACGAGGCTGTATATAAAGCATTAGCTATGAGCTAACAAACAGACCGGAGGACAGCGCTGTTTTATAAAGTATAGTCTGTATACTGACCGTCTCACCTATAGTGCTTACGAGCCTGTTGTCAAACACAGGCATATAAATAGTATGAAATTAAGATGACGTTAATATTGGCCTTTTTTTCTGGATATTGCATATTGTGTACATGTCCTTACCACTCTTCTTTTGTACATTTAGGTGTACATGTGAAAACTGTACAATTATGGAAGCAATTGAAGAGCTGCTGCCAAGAAAAGGATGTCGTGGAGGAATTCAATGAATATGATGGACATGGTGCAAACACTAACCTGCATAACAGATCACCCAGGATTCAAATCAAATTGTCTGGATGTTTGTGTGTTGCAGACAGCCTACCACAGGTATTCAAAGAGAGACAGACAACAAGCAGGTGATCAGCCACGTAATGAGTAAGTTACTTGTGTGGACAAATGTGTAGAGCTCAGAAACTTTGATGTATTTTTGGGAAGTCGAATGGTCAGAATGTTACAGAATACATAGATAAATAAGCAAATAAGGTTGAAGTGATTACAATTGACATAACCATAACGCGTTATATGCTATTTTAATCCAGCTATTATACAATTTTAATTCTGCTATATATTATTTTAATCCTGCTATTTTATCTACTATTTTATACTATTTATTACTATTTTATTTGGTATTTTATCTGCTATTTTATACTATTTTAATTTGGTTATTTTTATAATGGTACTTCAGACTCATTTACATCTACACCTTGATTATTGTACTGTAAATGCTCTTATTCTGTCCTTGTACTAATTGTTATGTTTTTGCTGTGAAGCACTTTGGGCTGCAATTCTTGTATGAAAGGTGCTATACAAATAAAGCTTATTATTATGTATTGTCTTGTATTTTACAGAATGTATCACTATATGGCATACCGCCAGCTGGTGATGTGTTGTTGGGGAATACTTGGTAAGAACCACAGACTGCCATCATGTGCCAAAAGATCTGTGCTACGTTTCCATCTGACAACTACACATCGTTCAAGTATCAGCACTTTATTAGAGTCAATAACAAAACACAATGTCAGTTCAGTGATTGAATCTGCTTCTATACAGCACAACAGCATCCCTCTGGTTTGGTTCTTCCACCGACTGCTGAGTGGAGCTGGGACTTTGAAAGATATATATATATATATATATATATATATATATATATATATATATATATATATATATATATATTATATATATATATTTATATATATATTTATATTTATATATATATATATATATATATATATATATATATATATATATATATATATTATATTTATATTTATATATAAATATATATTATTTATATATACATATACATATACATATACATATATATATATATATATATATATATATATATATATATTATGATGCTGATCTTTGGAACAACCAACTTGGATTGGAACTTGCAGTCCAGCTGACCTGACACGTGGTCGCGCCTGCATGGACTTGTGGTGTGTCCGTGGAGGGGGATCCGTCTGCACAGCAATTCCTTTCTGACATGTCTGAAATGTACAAGACACAACTTTACTAACAAATCATTCAAACCAGCTTGAAATTGTATTGCATGTTTATACATGTCTGCGTGAAGAAAATATCTAATAACATTCATAATAAAACATGTGGTTGAATTGATTGAGAGAGCAATGATATCAAATTAAACAAATATATGAATTATGTACATGCATGTGGTGATTGTATTTTTAACACGTCATGTGCAGGTCTACTAGTACTACAACTGTAATGTACAGATGACGTACAGTCTGTATACTTACTGGTGTACACACAGCTTCCTCCCCAGTGTGGATGTCCAACAGATGGTCGCTGATCGTACAGGTATCCTCAGTTCTGTCAGTGGCTTCATTCACCAATGTTTCAATACCTATGTAATAATAGGGTGATAGTTAAAGGTTAAATAGACTCACGCTTTTACTCAAACTACGGAATAAAATGGGATTTTTGTTTTAGTTTGTGGATTTGTAAATTAAGCCATGGAGCTTTCTTTATACTTAATTAAGCTAATGAAGTGTAATTAGTTAAAGTTATTAATACTACAAACAATAACACAGATATTGGCTAGGGCCTGGTGCAGATAGATAGATTATTCATCCCGAGGGAAATTTAGGAAACATTTACATTAGTTTACATTTGTATGTCAACTCGTTACATACAGTAGGCCTAGACTGATTATGGCTTTATGCTTTAAACAATAAATACAGTAAACAAGTAGCACGGCTTACCTTTGCTCTCCCTTTTGTCGAATGCATTTCGTCGTCTCTTTGGTGGAGGACTCTGCACCGGCGGACATGTTTGAGTCGGCGTGCTGGCTTGTGCTGGCTGGGGTTTCGGTATTATTGTAAGCACAGCATCTTTTAAGCAGCTTTAAATTATTTTTGAATCTCATTTCCTTGGCGAGCATAGTTCGAAACACGATCTCTCAAAGTGCTGCCCACAAATTGTTGGTTTCATCGACGCACTTGTCTTGTCTATAAACGCAACATTTTATCCTCTTTTTGCCACAGAAAGCTATATAGAAAGCTGTAACGCAGACGAACACGGGCGGCGGCTGTATTCTACTTGCGGCGGCTGTATTGTACTTGTGACGTCATCGCCCGAACATTGCTGAAGTGGATGCTCTCAGCGCAGCGATCGATTGTTGTTAGCGGAAGCCATTTTTATGCTGTTATGATCGTGATTTATTACGAATACATCAATATAAAAAAAATATATATGGCATATTTCACAATAGATATGCAACCTCTATCATATACCAAGCCCAATAACACTGACAAAATATCATTTCGTAGGCCCTTTAAGGGGATTGGCTTTAGCCAGTTTAGGATATTGGTCTACAATTTGCAACATATTGTTCAATAGAAAAATAAATGCAAGTGGTCCTCCTCTTAATCAGAAGCTACATAATGATAATTGTTCAATGTTAAACATGTTAAGTTGTTTTTTAGTAGCATTAATCATGTTGATTATCTTCAATTGAAAGATTCTGGAGTGGGAGTAACTTGTTGTTTTTTAGATTGTTCTGAAAAAGTGTGTAAATGTATTTAAGAATGTAATTGATCTTTCCAAAAGGAACAGACTATGAGGGAAAACAGTATAATGTTTCTATAATGTTCTATAATTTTAGTTAATAAGGACAAAAGCGTCAGCTAAATTAACTGTAATGTAATGTAATGTCCTCTGCTGCAGAGAAGGCACACTTGCCTGTTTCAGATGACCATGACTGAATAGGTGACTGAGTGACTGAGAGAAAGAGGGAGCCATTGAGTAGGTAAGTGACTGTGTTTATATGCTGCCTAATAACATCAGTAATAGAAGTTTTGCTTTCACTCCAGCTGGGCAGACCTCATATAAACACCTTCGTTGGGCTGAAGTCACTTTACTGGCTCCAACCTAATTAGATTTTCCTGCGTAGGTTAGATTACCTTTCACTGTGTTTGGATAAATGATCCACTCACAGCCTGCTTGTAAACATTAGGAGAGAGAGGAGAGAACATCAGTGTGTACTTGTATATAGTAGAGACCCAGTGGAAATTATACTGTGAAAAAGGATACACAGTGTCACACTGTGTATCCTGTGTACTATTACTGCTACCTGCTGCTGCTACTGTTACTACTGCTGCTGATGTTACTGCTACTAGTACTGCTACTAATGCTGCTGCTGCTACTGTTACTACTGCTTCAAACTGTACTACTACTACTGCTGCTGCTGCACACTTTACTACTGCTGCTAATACTGTTACTCCTACTGTAACTGTTACTATTGTTGCTGCTGCAATTGTTACTACTGCTGCCACTGCTGATACTGCTACTAATGCCACTGCTAATAATACTACTTCTGCTGCAAACTTTACTACTTTACTACTGCTGCTGCTGCTACTCTTACTATTACTGCTGCAAACTTTACTACTACTACTGCTGCTGGTACTCCTACTGCAACTGTTACTAATACTGCTGCCGCTGCTGCTACTCTTCCTACTACTGCAACTGCCAATACTGTTGCTGCTACTCTTACTACTAATAGTACTGTTGCTGCTACTGATACTATTGCTGCTGCTGCTAGATCATCATATATTTGTAGCTTTGTTGCTGAGAACCACGTATCTCTAATAGGCAACTTTTCATGAGTTTCCCAGAAAAACAGCCCTGTTTTCATTTGTGTGACAATGCATTTTTCAACCAGTCTAAGATTCTTTTGAAAAAGGTTTACATATGAACACATAACACAAAGGAAGACTTTAATATCAGCTCATCAAAAAAATTAAAAATCTACACATCTGGAGTTACAGTACATGGTTATCACTGGATGGGAAGGGGATGCAATATTGTAATCTAAAAAGTAACTAAAGCCGTCAGATAAATGTAGTGGAGTCAAAAGTACAATATATTAATCTGAGTGGAGTATAAGTATAAAGTAGCATAAAATGAAAATACTCATGTAAAGTATTAGTACCTTGAATTTGTATTTAAGTACAGTACAGTACAGTACAGAAGGCCTACTTGAGTAAATGTTACATTCTACCACTGAATATTTCCAAACCTACAGAGACTGCATGCACAACAACTTTTCTGAACAGGCCTTGGGTCTTACATGCTGACTCAGGGTCAGTTTGTGCTCAAAAATAAATAGTTTATACAATGTGTTGTCCAACCACGTCTGTCCTGGGGGGCATTGGTAATGTTGCACATAGCCATACACACAAAAAGTGTTGCAAGTAGTTTGTGTAACAAATAAAAAGGGATCTTTAATTCCAATTTACTCCCCCCCCCAATCCAATGTTGGAAATATGTGGGAGGATGGGGTTTCTGAAGTTATTGAACTGTTCGACAAGCAGTGATAGTGTCACACTGTTGTGGTATACTAGGACACTTAAACAGAAAAGAGCCATTGTTAGTGTTATTGGTAACACCTGTGCTTTTCCTTCTATAACCACTCCAAATGTCTGCTGGGAAAAATAAATGTAAATGCTTATTGTGATTTTATCTGTGATAACATTTTAAGTTAAATGTTTCCCATCTCAACACTTTTGCCTTCCCCACAACTGAAATGGACCACGGCCCATTTACCAAAGTCTCAGCCTGTCTCTGTTGACCTGAACTCTGACAGAGGTCCTTCCTGTAAGGTTGTTGCTTACAGAGAAGCAGGGCAGCTGCTGTTCACTGCATCCAGTCAACACTTTCTTCCGTTTACTTAAACAGATTACATCTTTGCTCATATCAATAGTCAGCTTGTTAAATACATTAGAAAGTACCAGTAATGTGTAAGGCTCTACAGGAGTCTCTGTGACCAATTTAAGATCCCAATATATATATTTTAAGTCTAATTTGATGTTATATTTGAGAAAATGTAGGATTTGTAGTGATTACTCACCAACAGATTCTAATGAATTCCTCAGAGGTTCTTTTCTCTGCCCCACAAAGTAATTGGATTCTGCTGCTCTATTCAAACTCACAAACACCTACACTTGCATATTATGTAAGCCCCAGATGGACCTAATGAGTCAAATTGATTTATTTCCTCTGGTAATGCTTGCAATGCGCCAAAAGTGAAATGGGGAAAATGTGTGCTTCTTGGGTGTATTTTTCAAGGTTGTAACGATGACAGAGGATACCAACAAGCACTGAGAGGGAGATATTGGTAACTACCTTCTAGGCAGTATACATTTATTATAGATTATGGAGAAGGTAATTATCAATAACATGGGACCCAAAATTACATAAAAAAAAATAAACTTAAAAATTGTGAAATGTTTGTGATTTGGGAGATAGTGGCAGCTGTGTCTCTGTGTTCAATAGGAAATCTCCACTCAGGGACAACAGTTTTGTTTACCCATCTAAACTGTAACCAGCTTAAGCCTGCCTCACCATCTGACCCAGACCCCTGCAGTTTTAAACTCTGCCATGTAAACAGGAAGCTGCAGCAGTTCACTGGGTGATTGGAGCAGGACCGAACTTACACTGCTGTGTCAGAGCTGATTACTTACCTTCACCTAGACTCACAAGATGTAGGCTGTGCTTATAAGCATGCCATTGCCTGCCTTATTTAGACGGAATTCTCTTCCCCTTCCGCTATCTGTTTCAAAATCCTTTTCGCTACGTGAATCAACAACTTCCAAGCTAACAACCTACACATTGAAAGTTTGGACAAAGATTTGCATTGTGCCATAGGTAGGCCTGCTTGGTTATTTCAATGAATGGGTTAAATCCATCCATCTTCATAACGTTTTATTGGGCAATTCTTTTGGCAGAGATTTAGTCATTTAAGTGCCAGGGCTCACAACCTCACATGCAAATGTTCCACATTGAACTGTTGGCTATGTGAGACTACCACTCACCTGACAAAATAAAAATCTGTGTCTGGTTTTCTTTTCATGTCCTGATGGCTTGTAAGATGACCAAATCTGGGTTTTGTTAAAAATACATTTCCAAGAAAAGTGTTTTTGTGAATGATTACATGTATTACACAACGCTTCACCCTTTACCTAAAGTTGCTGTTTTTCTCAAGTACCCAACACACACACATACATACATCTATATTCAGACTCCCCTGATACACTCACAGTACCAACAGCACTGTGAAATATTTGTAAAAACCCAGCTTGTGTTTGGGAACAAAGATTCCCTCCGAGAATTACGCAATGAGATTTTGATAAAGCTGCAAAGAACCTCAACCCTGTCACCCCCAGCAACTCATTACCATTACCACCAACACAACACAACACTCACACAAACACACCTCCTGTGTCTAATGCACTAGTTAGACAGCTTAGTTTACTTTTTGCTACACTGGCAGGTCTCATCCTATTTGAGGGATTAAGTGTCCTCGTCTTTTGCCTAGATACTGACTGAATAATTTATACAGAGCATCAGTGCAGCATATGATCTTTGTTCTTTTTATTTGGTATCAGTTTTAAAGAATTGAGTATGCATTTAGCTCTATCAGGATTTTATCTTCTAATATGTGGGTCTTGGTGGAATATGGCACTAGCTGTAGAGTGAAGCAACACATGATACTGTGGTCAGGAGTGAGGTCAGGTATGTTTTAAGGTTAAAGAGTGGGAGAGAGAACTGGAGAGTCAGGTTAATAAACCATGACTCCAGAGACAATGACGCACATGCTATGTAACAGAGTTCACTGTTTCACGCCACATTTATTACGTATATTTAACTGTTCTGACCATACATCCTGCACTTATTTACTCTTCTTCCCTTTTTGTTTGTTTAACCTATGAGAACATGTCCAGGCCAAACCTGCTTTTCAAGGTCGCAAACCATTTCTGTCGTCATCAAATCTCAGGGGTCAAGCGTTTATCGGCAAATGCCTGCCTACGTATGTTTAAACACACACACACGCAAACACACACACACACACACACACACACACACACACACACACACACACACACACACACACACACACACACACGTTTGTGGGAGAAAACCTTTTTGATACTGCAATTTTTTAAACGTTCTGAATTATCTTCTCCACAACAGAATTCCTTCCTATTTTTGATTTTTTTTGTGAATGTTTAATGACATAAAACTGGTGAAATAGGGTGTCATCTCTCTCTGTGTGGGTGTGTTTGATAAATACCCGATGCTAATCAGATTATTCAGAGCAAAATTCCACGGATGTCACCAAAGTATGGAAAATCCCCATAATGTCTGCTATGAGATTAATTTCCCTGCTTTGTTGTCTCTGCTAATACTTTCCACTTACTGGTGGATCAGGTACATTCATTGCATTTCATTTGACTGTACTCCTCAGTCCATGGTGTATTAATGAAGTGAAATAAAGGACTATTAAGTAGCACTAGTAGTTTAGCAAACTAGTTAGTTTCATTTAAATGTTCAGGTAAAATGTTACTTTCAAAAACACCTATATAATTATTACTTGCCATTTCCCTCAGCACCACAGACCTTTGTTGCACCTTAAAGCAGGAGTTTGTCATTTTGAGAAATTTGCTTATTCAGTTTTGAGTTTTGAGTTCTCTCTTTGTCCTGTCCACTAATTATAAAGCTACGGCCAGCAGAATGTTAGCTTAGCGTTGCATAGAAACAGGGGGGAAAAGCTAGCTTGGGTCTGTCCAAAGGAACCAATTTTTTTTTTATCTGCTTATCTGCACCCCTAGTGCTTTTGTTACTTGAGGTAATGGCAGATGTGTTCATTCAATATGACAAACCCTGTCGCCTAAAAAGTTAAGTTTAAAGGGAAACTAATTTTCTTCCGAATTACGATCACATTTATAAACACATGGTTAATGTCGTGAATTGAAACAAAACTACTTGGTTTGGTTTAGGCATCAACAATACTTGGTAAGGTTTAGTAAAACATCATGGTTTGGCTTAAAATAAATATGTTTGTTACCTCGCGTTACTGAAGTAACTTACATACGCTACGTATTTATATACGCAATTTAAAAATAAGTAAAAGTAAGATTTTTGATTCAAATGCGATACAATCAGTGTCCTGTTTGAAAATTCCATGTTTTTCTTACCTATCCACCCCAGGTTGGAAACGAACTTGTGATACGTCAAAATAATCCAGGAGAAAATATGTTTCCCTCAATACGTGATTGACAATGCAGTTTCATTGTATGGGAATCTTTAGAAGACCGTGCTGAAATTACAAATGTATTGCATGAGCAGCTCCAGATATTCAATAGAAGATCGAATTGTATATTGTTAACAGCTCTCCCTGAGAAGCCATGGGCTGAGAGGGTTCATTGTGTCACTATGTCTTAAACGTTAAGGATTGCACGTTTAAAAAGGTCTAAGATCTACTACATTGTAAAAACTAAAATACATTCAGTCATCACCATTGTTTTCCAAAACTACCCAGGTCCCAGATACTGCTGTTTTTCCAGGACAGAGGCTGCAGTGTTTAGCGTTGCTGTCATGGCTACTGCCATGCTCCACAGAGAATATTATGCCTCCAAGTCCTGGGTCTGTAGTCCTAATGCAAACCGTGGAGAACAAAGCTTTGCCTTTATTCAAACTCCAAAACAGGGGTATTATATATCCCCTTCTTTCTCTGTCTGTTCAGAGCTAAAAATGGTTTGCTTCAGTATCTACATGATGGTGGCCAAGTCATGATTTATTGGCTTTAAATTACGTCTCTGCCCATTTACAGATTCCAGTGACGGGAAGAGACTGAGAGATTATGTGATGAGAAGGAAATGTATGTCAATCAAACAGTGGACTGCCTGCTCACATTGAGATAATCAGTTTAAGTTGATTTAAGTGAATTAACTGAAATGAGAAAAGTACAATATGTGAGACGCAATGTCATCCAAGTATGCTGTTAGCATAATTGTAGCTGCGCTGGTGGCAGAGCATACCAGCCATTTAGTGGATGATTTTTGTCCAAACGACCAGCTCACATTACAGTAAGTGAATATAGCAAGGAGGTGCAGTGGAGTGCAGCTGAGTTTGTCATTCAGCGTCATACCACAAACAAACGCATACTCTTCAATGGTATACTATTTATTGCCATTAAAATGTAAACGATTAAAACAACAGTTCCACTTTTTAGGACGTGCATTTTGCATTCATTGCTTTCTTGCAGAGAATTTGATAAAAAGATTGATACAGAGTGTAAAACAATAACTAAACATTTAGCGAGGGCCTAGAGCAGGGGTGCCCAAAAGGTCGATCGCGAGTGTAGTGCGGGTAGATCGCGCACCGTTAAAAATAAAAATATATATATTCCCCCAACGGAACCCAGCGCCACCTGAAATTCAAGTTTTTTGTTTTTTTTCTTGCCTTGCGCATTCACATTCCCTCCTCCGCTCTGTTTTGCTCCTGCACACACCTACAGTCAGAGACAGAACGGATGAAAGGAAAGGAGTGAACTACGCACCAGCACCCCTCCTCCCCCCCCCGTCGCACAAACCTCAGACAGCACCCCCCCCCCCCCGTTGCAGCATTTTTAATACAGGTAGATCACTTTAAAAGTAGTTCACAAGCCAAAAAAGTGTGGGTAACCCTGGCCTAGAGTATTTCTTGCTCAGACGTAGAAGGTTTTTGGAGGTGCTCGTGGGGGGATCTTTTGACTTTAGACAGAGCCAGGCTAGCTGTTTGTCCCTGCTTCTAGTCTTTATGCTAAGCTAAACTAACCAGCTGTAGCTTCAGATTTAGCATACAGACTGTACAATAATGGTATCCATCTTCTCATATAACTCTCTGCAAGAAAGCAAATAAGCGTATTTCTTCAAATGTAAACCTGTTCCTTTAAAAGGCTTCGACCCTCAAGAGAGACATTACATGGGTTTACACAACGTAGAATTGTGCCGACTCTGGCCATGTTTCTCTTTGGTTTATAACTCCGTCCACAGCACCTCTCAGCTGTGACAGCATAACAACAACAAAAAGCTGTTTTGTAAAGCAGGTCAGCAGTGAGGTAAGTGGAAAAACAGAGGACACATTGTTGTTATTGGGAATACTAATGGTACTTTTATTGAGTTTTTTAAAATTCGACACGATTACGTCTCCTTGATTATTTACTCAGCATTTATTTGCAGCGTTACGGCCGAATCTGTCACTTTGAGTTAAGCATGGTCATTCTGTACTCTCGTAACAGATCATATAGCCTTGTTGAGCTACATTTAAATTTGGTTCCAGTTAATGTTGGAGGAAACCACTTTGGAACACGCACAAAACCCTCAATATAATTTGAGAGACCATGAGTTAAAGCAGTTGAAGTGTTGAGCACAATTCTACAGTAGCCTGTCCAACTCCAGTAGCCCTCAAGTGTGCCTCTTTTTTCTTCCTTTTCTTTTTTCAAGCGTTCACTTCTGTTTGCCCAAACTTTCCCTGAGCTAAGACTCTCTGACCTATTAGCCAAAGTCCCACAAAACTGGGTTTGTTCAAGTCCCTTTAAAAAAAAAAAAACACACGTTTTTTCCAGATGTTGTTCCTTGTTTCTTTCCACATTCGCTTATAAAATAAAAAATATAAAAAAAGAACATTCTAATGACATCATAATCAGCATGTTGTTGTCCAGAGCTGCAGGAGAGTGATGTGCTAGTACGTAAATGGAAATAAAATCATTTTTGGTGAACGCACCAACAGGAAAGGCAGTTCAGTCTTTCTGCCGTCTCATTCCACCATGTTTAACATTTCTACTTCCTGAGCTGCTTCTCAGTCTCTCTGAATGAACCCTCCTCCTGTTTGTCTTTGACTCCTGCATGCTTCAAAACACCTCTTTTAGTGGCATGTTTACATCCAGGCAGAGATACTCCTCTGCCTCTTTAAGTCATTATGTTTAATAGGTCTTTACAGCGTGCCCAGCACCGACTGTTCCTCTGTGCAATTAGAGTGATCTGTTTATTCACTTTTTCTCCCCTTTGCTGGTCAGCCTGTTTGGCGACACATGCACATGCTTTTTGTAATATACACATAAAAATACTGTATAACTAACCATTTTCCAAATCAAAAGTTTTTAGATCAGTTTCCTACCCTCCAGACACTCATATTTTTTATTAAGTAATTTAGTATGGCTTGAAAATCAACTTGCAAAAAAGTCCAATTAGGTTGTAATCCAACATTGTCATTATTACAGTAATGTGAGTCGGGACTGAAAACTTTCATTGTTGGTGCTTTCAAGGACAGGCAGATCTCCTTGTGGACAGTTTTCAAAGTCTGTAGATTATCCAAAGTAGACAGGACATTTTGCTTGTTAGATTCATTTTGAGTCTCACAAATACAATTCTTCAACTATTTAACTACCAAAAACAACATTTTAGTCACCCACTGTATTGGGGTGGGGGGCAGACACCTCAGTTATCTCAGAAAGTAGACAAATTAAACCAAAACTATGTGCATCGCCGGTACCGAAAACAGCCTACGCCATTTTCTGACGTCACAAGTAGAACACAGTCCACCAATTGAATACACAGACAGCACGGCAGACGTGGCAATATCGGACTCTGGCTCGGATATTTCAACAGAATCGAGTGACAGTGAGTCGTCAATAGACTCGTTGCACTTTCAAGAAGAGGAGGAGTTTATTGAAGAGAATGCCGGTGTCGTGGAATCAGATCATACGGGCGAGTTTAACGTGATGGAAACAGACCAGTTCGAGCCACAGTATTCAAGCAGCGATGGAGACACAGATGGGAATGAACATGCGGATGATGGCGGTGGCGGAGATGGCGGTGATCCTGGATTTGGCAGAGATCCTGTGCGGCAACAGAACACAGACAGGTATATACATTTCACTATAATAGTAGTCTAGTATTATAGTAAATAGATAATAATAAAATGTAACATTATCCTCGATCGTGAATAGATCGCAAGCTATCCCATATCGAGTCGATAGCTTGGTTTCCTTGAATTGTTATGGAACCCGACTAGATGTCCGCAAATTGCTCGATAGCTAAATATTCAATTATTTCTCAACTTAGACACATCGCCGTCTGTAAAGCTTGATAACTTGATTCTTCCTCAAAGTTTCAGCGGTTGAGAATATATCGTTGTGTCTGATGTCAAACGTTATATATTACGAGGCTGTATATAAAGCATTTGCTATTAGCTAACAAACAGACCTAGAGGACAGCACGGTTTTATAAAGTATAGTCTGCCTACTGACCGTCTCACGGCCGCCTATAGTAGCCGGAACACTTACCCGATTTTCATGGAAGTTACGATGTCGAAACTTTACGAGAATTACGTGAAACGGGTAAAAGTTGCTACTAGATAGATCCGACCTCCATAAGACCATATCAGGCTTATTAGCTGCTTACGAGCCTGTCGTGAACAGGGCCCCAGGCCTATACATAGTATGAAATTAAGATGACGTTAATATTGGCCTTTTTTCTGGATATTGCATACATATCCTTACCATTCTTCTTTGTACAATTAGGTGTACATGTGAAAACTGTACAATTATGGAAGCAATTGAAGATGCCAAGAAAAGGATGTTTTCATCAGGAGGAATTCAATGAATATTAGGGACATGGTGCAAACATAACCTGCATAATAGAGTACTCAGGATTTCAATCAAAGCCTAGCATAATTATTTGAAGAGGGACAGACAGCAAGCAGGTGATCAGCCACGTAATGAGTAAGTTATTTGTGTTCACAAATGTGTAGAGCTCGGAATGTATTTATGGGAAGTCGAATGGTAACAGAATAAATAGATAAATAAGCAAATAAGGTTGAAGCGATTACCATTGACATTTATTATCTTGTATTTTACAGAATGTATCACGCTGTTTTATAAAGTATAGTCTGCCTGCTGACCGTCTCACGGCCGCCTATAGTTACCAGAACACTTACCCGATTTTCAAGGAAGTTACGATGTTGAAAATTTACGAGAATTACATGATTCGCCAGCTGGTGAGATTTTGTTGGGGAATACTTGGTAAGAACCACAGACTGCCCTCATGTGCCATTCAAAAGATCCGGGCTACATTTTCATCTGACAACTACACGTCGTTCAAGTATCCAGCACTTTATTAGAGTCAATATCAAACACAATGTACATATACACACACATATATATATATATATATATATATATATATATATATAGATATATATATATATATATATACATATATATATATATATATATATATATATATATATATATATATACATATATATATATATATATACACATATATATATATATATATATATATATATATATATATATATATATATATATATACATATATATATATATATATATATATATATATATATATATATATATACATATATATATATGTATATATACATATATACATATATATATCTATATATATATATATATATATATATACATATATACATATACATATATATATATACATTGTGTTTTGATATGACTCTAATAAAGTGCTGGATACTTGAACGACGTGTAGTTGTACATATACATATATATATACATATATATATATATATATATATATATATATACATATATATATATACATATACATATATATACATATATATATATATATACATATACACATATACATATATATACATGTATATATTTACATATCTATATATATATATATATATATACATATATAACTGATCTCTACCTCTCTTAAGCCCTAAAGAAAGGGTTTTCATCACACTCTGATTGGCCTAGAGGGGAAATGCATCAAGCTGCTCTAAACTCTAAAGCCAACAGGTGATCTGAATAACCTCCAATCAACTCAGGGGAATCGGGATGTTCCGCCAAAAGGAAAATGGTAATTGCTCTCTTTTCCCTTTTACCAAAGAATGAGGGACAGCTACAGTATAAAGGCTAGAAGCTATTTATTGCTAACAAAGTGACGCCGACAATCCCAAAGCAGCGACTTTACACCTCCAAAATGCAGTAAGATATGAATGAACTGTTAAAGCTAAACCTTAACAGTGTTCGCCAATACTGCAGTTGCTTTACTGATGCTCGCTACTTACAAATGTAATACTTGAGGAGGGGCAGAGCACGTTTAGCATTTCCTGCTCAGGGCGAAAAAGTAGATTTAAGCACTAAAGCTGATTAATTTACCCCAATGTTTTCTTTTTTGATGATTTACACACACAAGTATGTGTATATCCCTTTCCCACTCGTCCGGCTTCTAATAGTGAGCTTCCAACTTTGTGGCAACAGTTTGAAGAAACTACTGTCCCTGTTTGTAGAGGAAAATGCCCCTGTGCAACATAAAGACATGTTTTTATTTTTATTTTACTGGTCAGCTCGAAGCCCTTACTTACCTCAACACCAACATCTTTGTCCTGCCAGAACATAAGTATAGCATCAGGTTAATGACCAAAGTTTTGGAATGAAATACTTATTTCTATTCAGTATTTAATTTCCTTCACTCTCTCTTTACCTGACTGGCTTCTCACTCATTCAACCAATAGAATAATTTCCGTGTTGACAGCTTTGATGGCCTCCACCTCATTTTAACACTGACTTTTCCCTGTGTAAATTCATAGTAAATTCTAAACAGTGTCATGAAGGTGTTGGAGGTTTCCGCTACATTACTGCTTACATTCGTCCTGCTGGCCCACACAGATAAAGCCACTACTACAATTTCAGACTTTGTATCTATAACATTTATATTTGCATTGCTCCTCTCTGTTTCCGTTGTGTGTTGAAAATAAATCCCGACAGATACAAGGGATCGTGATGAATCCATGAGGCAAACATTATGTAAAGTTCTTTGTATGCAAGTGCTTCAATCTGTTTAGTGAATCAACCATTTAAAGCCAGAAACTATTTTTCACGGCAGGAGACTCAGCACTGTGTAGTGTTATAGAATGAATCACTACCAGGAAGAGAACTTTACACCAAACAACAACAAAAACAACACACAATAATCAGATCGTGTCGCTTTATGTTTGATATTACTATAATGCAGTTCATTAGGAGATATGAGTAAACACAAACAAAGTTAAACCTCATATCGGAACACAACGACAGATTTGTCAAAACAGTTAACGGTTTGTTACGGAAGCCCTGAGAGGCAAAATATTCTGGTAATCAATTTCCACGTTTAAAGTCTGATCTAAATTCTGTCCTGTGTTTGAGAACAGAAGGGGAAAAAAAGGTGTACACAGGTTAAATATACACACCTTGTGTTTAGAGTGCCTTGAGAAATTAAATAACGAACACTGAAAATGATGCTGATGAAATAGAAAGTAACTTGATCCTGGCAAAACTTTCTTTTCTACTTGTTCTTAAGTCCAAATCACAGGAGAGAAAACAACTTCGACCAGACTTAAGCAAGTGAGATGGTCATGATCCACTTTCTCTCAGGGCTTTCATAGTTTCATAACTTCTACATTCTTCTAATTGGACATTCATAAAAATGTCAAGATACAATATAGATGTATTATTAGAGACACAAATGTAAAAGGCTCTACTGTAACCAAAGGGATGGTAAACATATTTCATCATGTACTGTATATACAATGAAAATTATCATTTCTTAAACACTATGCGCTGAATATACATATATTCATACAGTCATAAGACAAAGAGACAGACAAAAATGCTCTTGTTGTACAAAATTCACACTAAATGCCATCAGAATACTTTTTGATACCATTGGTGTCTTGCAGAGACCTTATTTCTCTATTTCTTTATGACCCTGGGAACATTCAATATCATTGCAAAATATCAAAAATACATGTCTCTCGATGGGGAAATTCCACTTACTGAATATGTTCTGCAAGACACTGCACACAGCAACTTCTGAAATCTACAAAAGAAAATGTACAGTGACACAAGAAAAATGCATATTATTTCGAGATATATTTCTCTTTTCTTTTTTTTTTGACAATCAGTTGCAATGACACAACAACTACTTGAACGCCGGGAAGGCATTTATTTCTCCACATGCGAAAAACATAACACTTAAACTAATGATCGTACAAGTTTATAAAAATCTATATACTTACACGACACATGAAACAGCATAAACACCCCTCTAAGCCACCGTCGTCACACTGATATTAATAACGAAACGTCTTCAAAAAGTGAAGCCACATTTCACACAAGGACGTACTTGAGTTTGTAGTTCATTATGTCGCTTGAATTCACTGCGCTTACCGTCAGTTATTATCAGTAAGTACAGTTGCATCAGGTCATGTTTCTGTACTATGTGAGTTAGTATACGAATGTACAGTAGTCATGCATATTAAAGATACCCTGCTATACAAACGATGAACACTAGGTGGCAGACTTTGTCCACTTGGTACACAGCTCCAGTCTGCCTGGGAATAAAATGTCAAGTCATGGCAGGGGGAATGAGGGACATGCATAGGGAAGACATTACATGGGGAGTCAGGTATATTGCTTTTTCGGAGAATGTGCATTTATTCTTCATTGAGATTTATTTCCCAAAAAAATATGCATACAAAGACTTCAGAAAAACTCAAAGATTGTCTTCCTCTCTGTTACTCAGCCTTTCATCTGCTGCCTAATCTCCTCTTCCCTTCGTCCATGTCTCTCTCCTGCTCGCTCTTATGACCACATTTATTTTCTTTCCATTCCTCCCGCGCTATCTGACACCTTCATCTCTTTTCCCTTTAACCCCACCTCCTCCCTGTCTCTTCTTTCCATCCTTCCTTCCTTCCTCCTCCTCTGCAGGGCAGCCGGAGAGACTGGCATTTCTCTAACAGCAGGAGGGGAATCTGCACCCAGCCTCGGCCCACGCTGGGCAAAGAGAGGGGGTTGGGGGGCGGTGGGGGTGGCAGACAGAGGTGTGTGTGTGTGTGTGTGTGTGTGTGTGTGTGTGTGTGTGTGTGTGTGTGTGTGTGTGTGTGTGTGTGTGTGTGCGTGTGTGTGTGTGTGTGTGTGTGTGTGCGTGTGTGTGTGTGTGTATGTGTTTCTCTGAGTACTGTGTGAAGGTCTGTGACTGGTAATAATGGCGATGTGACCGAAACCCCCATTTTATTCCCACAAACGCTACGCTCTGTGTAACTTCCACATCAGAATACTGCTCTCGTCACTAACCCATCTGGTTGGATTAAAGCAGGGGATTTCAAAGTCGGACACTGTGGCCCCTCAAACAGAATCGAGAAAAGTATACCCCCAACCCCCTGTAATATTAATGGATTATGTCACTCTTGTTATTATTATTTGCCGGACTTCCATTTGGGGAACAACGAGGCTCTAATGTTAAAAACTAGGCTACAGTTCCTACAATTTGGGGAAACGTATAATGTTGTCACGGAGTCAGTTCACCGTGTGTTACAACTTGAGGCCCGTTTTTGTTTTGCACCTTTATTTGTTCACATTTTGAAAAATTGACACAATTAAAATGATGCCGAATCAGCTGATAGCAGTCCCTGTTTGCAATGTACTCACGGATGTACGGACAACTATTACTAGAGTACTTTGTTACTGAAGAAAACGTATAAACGTGAAGATTCTGAAGTTCTGCAGTTTGTTTTTGATTTGTCACAAATACGCTTTTAATCAAAGTCCATGGAAGTTTAGGTAGGGAGGAGGAAGGGGTGTCTTGACCTATTTAAATTTACGTCCGTACCTTCAATAACGTAACAAAAGTACTTATTTTAAGATTTACTTGATGTTTTCCCATTCAACTCTCCTGCTTCCCCTAGGGAGGGACGCCTTACAGTTTGAAAACCACTGGATTGAACTAAATTGCCTCTATTTCAGTTTCAAGAGATTTGGTACAGCTTGACTGATAATGATGATGGTAAAGTATAAATCACAAACACCTGTCCTCACAGTGGCCAATTACTACAATGGATTACAGTCCAAGCTTGACCAAAAATACCCACAAAGCAAGATACAAGCTGGCGTCTATTGCTCATCAAGAGCTCTGCTTTCATTTGGAGACTAGCTTCAACTTGATTTAGTGTCTTGCCAAATGTGACCACACTTGCTGAGGAAAAGGATAAATGCAAAAAATAAATCTGGTGAGGGGAATTAACAGACAAATTCAAAAAGTCAAGCTGTGAGTGACAGTCAGTGGGAAGCAGGGGGACAGTTGTGGCTCACTCTGACTGCTCTGTAGAGTAATGCTATATAACAGGGTGAGTTAGAGAAGAGAAGATGAAGAACAGCAGCAGGTGAGTCAGGGATGAGCGCCCGCTGCGTCGGTGTGATGTGCCTGTTTGGCTTCACTGGTGATAAGAGAGGAAGAGGGCGAGTCATGGGTCGATCCATCTGCTCCATTTAAAGTGACAAATGACTGTATGGGATGTGAGCGTAGATAAGCAGAGGGAGGGTGTGGGGGCGAGAGTCAGGGTGGAGAGGCAGAGACGAGTGGCCATGGCTATGTTGGGGTCAGATGTGCCGGTGTAGCTCCGGTAGCGGCGAGGAGGAGAGGGCCGGTCGCGGTTCAACTCCTCGGCTCTTCATAAAAGACAGCAGCTGGTCGGGGATCTCGGCGAGGACGTCCTTAGCCAACCGGGCCATGCTGAGGACCTGGTTGCCAGATCTATCGATGTAGTCTCTGAATGGAACAAACTGGAAGAGGGGGGAGTGACAATAGTTTAGACCTTTTGATATTCTTTGTATACAGATGAGGTCATAATGTCAGTTCAATGAGCCCTTTTCATACATAACATCCATTCGTTAACTTATGATATGTAAGTGTTGAGTATGGCTCCATTAATGTGGACTCTTGGAAGTTGAGCCAATAAGCTATAAAAAAGAGATCCAAAAAGAAATCAAATCAGTATGGCTTCACCCAGACGTGACCGGATGGCTACGGAACAATTAAGCACAATGCTCGTGAGACGTTTGGCACCTGGTGCATGCATGAGAGGGAGCAGAGTTGGGAAAGTAATGACATCGAGGAAGAAAAGTGTTTTCTAAATTTCTCACCGGCTGCGTCAGTGATGGATATTTAAACGTGGAAGCTTTAATTAATGACCACCATGAGCGTGAGGGACGCTCGCCCCCTCCTCATCTCACAGTGAATCCACTTAATCATTTTTTCATTAATTTAATCTTTTATTTGAAGGCAATTTGTGTAGCTTTTGTGCATGGATATTGTTCATCCATGCATTTGGCATAAAAAAAGGTGAACTATTTCTTTAACAGACTGACCTGACATAAGAAAGATCTCTTTAACACGTTGGTTGAAATTGTTTGGAGATATATTAAAATACACTTGTTTCCTTCTTTAAGCAAAAGAGATGATTATGAAATCATAAATTCAAGGGTTGCAACTAACCGGTATTATTTTATTTAATGTACAATTTGCCGTTTCATGTGCCGTGTTGGAAGTGTTGTGAGAATCTTGTGACAGCTGAGTAAGATCTTTGGCTTGACTTTTCCGTAAAAAGGTGCACATTTAGACATGAGACCGATATGTAACCTCTATCACATTTTCGCACGAGGCTGAATATCAAAAGATCAAACAATCTATGAACCCTGTCTATTTAGCAGCAACACTATCACCAAAGGAGGATTATTAAAACTATGTGTGTACATTTAGATATGTATACTGCAATTGCAATCAAGACCCACATAACAGTAATAACACATTTTGGTAATAATCCTATAATTAACACACCTCTGTGCTCGGACACAAACTACTCTCTGGTAAATAAAGTGTACATCCAATACATACAAAGCTTTCTTCCTGGTAGTAGGCTGCTAGAATTTTAAGACGACTGTATTTTGAATTCAGTTTAAAATAGGAGATAAATAATAAATGTCCCCGCAGTGAAGGCAGCCATCATCAAAAACAACAGGAATGCATGGAAATGTAAATTGATTTAATTGAATTGATAGATTTTTTGGCTCCGAGTGTAAACATCCTGATTGAATTATTGTCATAATGAGGTTAAAGACAATCCAGGGATTACTGTGAGCATGCAAATGTGATTTCTGCTGTTAGTGAAACTAAGTGGAGGGGCAGCACTGTGAAAATATGATCGCAATATCAATACATCTTGGTGTGGGGTCAGGCTACATATTTCATGCCTTGTTTTTTCATCATTATAATGTTTTACAAAACAGTTGGGCGTGTTCAATAATAGAAAGAAAACAAAGCAATTAAGTCAAAGCGTTTAACTATTTAGGAATATATTAATGACTACTGTTGCTTTAGGCCGCGTAATATGATATTTTTGTTGAAATTACAACAAGACACTCTGTAATTAGCCTCTGCCACTTGGTTATAATTACATTCTTGCTATCTATATACTCACAAGCCTCCTCTCAACTACACACTAGACATTAATCATTGCGTGCGTTTTTCATTGTACCCTATGCTCTGCCAGTTGCCTTCTTTACCACTATACAAAAAGTGCATTGTTATCAGAGGCCATTTTATTTGCTACCTGTTTGTGTTCTCATATCGGGCTTTCTAAAATTTCTATTTACTGTTGCCAGATCTGGTTTTATCAGCCCCTGATGGGGTTGCTGCTCGCTATTTATAAAAACTCTCTCGTTGACTTTAAACATAAAGATGGATGTGGAAGTGCTTTCGAGGGTCTTGGTAAGGAAATGTCTTGTCTCTTTTTTCGCATTATTAACATACAATATTAAGTATATATTACTGTATCAGCTTGTGTTGAAGAGAGTTGAGTAGTGTCACCTGTTTAGTAAAAAATTAAAACATGACCACAGCTGTAAATGTGCAACCCGGTCTCCTAAAAATTCCGGAAACATATTTCCTTTCTGATTACGGTCTCAGTTTTAAACACGTGGTTGTGAATTTGGCTAGGTTTAGTAAAGATCATGGTTTGGGTTAAAATAATTCTGTTTGTTATGTAATTTACGTAGAGTACATAAATGAAGTGTGTAACATAAGTGAAGAACGTAAATAAAGAAAAGTCAAAAGCAACTTTCGGTTTCAGACACAGACAGCGGCCTTCTGGGTAAAAGTCCCGTGTTTGTTTGACCCATCCATCCAAACCAAACAATTAGTTATTAATAGAACAAAACGGATGTAATACAGGAGAGATTATGTTTTGCTTGAAATGTTTTTGACAATGCAGTTTTGTTGTATTGGAATATACAGTTTTGGAGACTTCAAAGTGAGGATGAAGTCTTCAAAGAGCCAACACAGAAGGTTACAAAATTATATTAGTTCGATTCAAAACCTTGTTTTGTAGATACAATTTTTAAAGGAGCTTTACATTTGCAAGATTTGTATTTTATATATTGGGACACAAATGTGTTTTTGAGTAGTGTGTACAATTACAACCAGAATCATGGTATTGTACCTTGTTCAGTGTCCCACCTTAGCTGGCTACTGTAGTGTAGTGTGTGTTTGTTATGAATGCCAGCCGTCCTCCTGCGGGGATAACTCCCCCCATGCAGCTGCTGTTGACATAAACATGCTGAAGTTTAACCTGCAACGTTAAACAGAATTATGGTAAGTACCTGTACAATGTCTCTCTCTGCAAGGCGTCCTCTGGAGGACACTCTCACCTCGTCTCCATCCAGCTCCTCCATAGCTAAAAGGAGAGAAAGCGACAGAGAGAGCGTGACTCAATACTAGATCTACCAAGGAGAGTAGAATGAACGTACAGGATGTTCTTTTGTATTTCTACGACTTAATTGCCAAAGTGGAACACAGCATGGCGAGTAGAAACAGCAGAGCATGGTAAGAACACAGAAAATAATTCTGGCCACTTATGGGGAAAGTGTAGCTACAGCAGGGCTTCCTCTAACATTCTGAGAGGTTTTCTAAAGTAGCACCTGTACACTGTGTATACTGTGTATCCTGCATCTGGAGACACTCTTGCAAAGACACACAACTGCCTGGATGTGCGGCGCTGCCATGGACATTATTTTCCAGCAGTGAGTAAACTGACGACTCCTGATTAAGTGACGTATACAACAATTGATCAACTGTACAATTAACTCAAATAGTGAACGCAATAACAGAAGGAAGTTTGTGTGCAATTTAAAATATTTCCTGTGAATATTGCATCACAGATGAGTTTTCCTGCTATATTTTTAGGAACTTTTAACACAATTCTCTCTCGGTATTGTTATTATATTATTTTAACAATCACACAAACTTAATAGGCTTCTTTTCTGTGACAAATCCGGTGGCCACTTTTCTTTTCTAATGCAGGACGAGGATGTTTAGCAGAGGGAAGGCAGCGAATACAGCAGCTGGTGCTCAGGTCTTCACCATGCCCTGATCCTGTAAGATTTTTTAAAACTGTAAATCTATTGGTAACCACTGTGCTAGGAGATTAAAGACAGAGAAAATAACAAACAGGCAATTAGGCCTGGCATTAAGGTAAACACACACACACACACACACACACACACACACACACACACACACACACAAAGGTGCTATTAAGCCAGTTTGACCTTGTGATCCCCGAACATGGCTGAGTGCCTTAACAACCAATTCATTCAGTTTCTTAAACAAGTGGAAAATGATGGGGCATCCAACACAATGATGAGACGTTAAGTCGTCACACCCTGCTGAGCAGTGACAGACTACACACACACACACACACACACACACACACACACACACACACACACACACACACTCACACAAACAGTCCCCTCAGAAAAGTAATTGATCTGTGGACTGTAAAAGACCGGCACACTTGACTCC
The DNA here is from genome assembly GCF_900634415.1 of Cottoperca gobio. NCBI lineage: Eukaryota > Metazoa > Chordata > Actinopteri > Perciformes > Bovichtidae > Cottoperca > Cottoperca gobio. The sequence continues at coordinate 19,543,680 of NC_041361.1, forward strand.
ATTGACTTTCGGCAGTAACTCTCCCAGGAAGTGGCAGAGCGCACTGGTTTAAATGACGAACACATTTATAATACAGCGGCTAAAGTGGTTTAATGTTTGCTCACAAGAGTCCCATCAAGTCAGCTAAAAGCCAAGGTCAAAGATAAATGCTGCCTTTCATATAAAACATTACACATATTTGTTTTCTTAACAATGTCTAGGTTGTTGAATTGAATTACTTTTAACATTTCGAATGTATTCAGTGCACGAAGCAGCTGCTTCCTGTGTGTCGGCTATCAAATTCACTGGAGAATTTGAGCACGAGTTGCCCCATATTAACATTCAGTTTTTTTGTAAGAATACATGCTATGTGTATTGGTTAGGAACATTAAGGCCTACTCCACATGTACACAGGTATTTTCGTAAACTTTTTCTTTTTCTTTTGGCCTTCGTCCACAACCAAATGTCGTTTTAGGTCACTACAGTAAAACAGAAAAGACTTTAGGTAGAATTCCGGCCACGGTGGAGATTTTCAGAAACTGTGAGTTGATGTGTCGACTCTTGTAATGTCAGAGTGTGTGGCATTATCTTAAATGATGCGCCAAATAACCTTTTTACATGTTTACACATAAATGTATAGTTCCTCTTCCGGTTTACAAAAGAACAGAGGTGTCAGTATGCTGCTACATCCAACACTCCCACAACTCAGACCTTGCCGCCAATGTCGCTGGTGTGTGTGTGTGTGTGTGTGTGAAAATCTGAGAATCTTGATGTGTTAAGGTATTATTGTAGATGCTTGTACAGCTCTTTGGTTGTTTTAAGGCCATTTAAGTTGTTTTTCGGATTAATCTTTGACTGTATAAGACAGGGGTGGGGAACCTTTTTCATGTCAAGGGCCATTTCTTTTTTTTACAACATCCTTCGAGGGCCATATTAATTATTGAACTCATAACCTCTGCAAATCTGTTTTAGGACACAGCCCATTCATTTCACTTTTCTTATATGCTGTGCAAAAAAGCAACTTTTTTATCCATGTATCTTTCTGTTTTATCAGAAATCAGCAATCCTTTATTAGTCCCACAACGGGGAAATGTATCTTGTCACAGCAAAATAACATATGAAGTAAAAAGGCAGTACACAATAATTAAATAGAATAAAAAATAATATAAGTACCAAGAGGTTGATAGAAAATAAAGTAAATAGTGCACATGGCAGTGATAATTGCACAAATGATAAAAAGTGAGTATTGTAAATGGCGGTGATAATTACACAGCAGTGGTGGAATAGTCTGTTCTTGGTGTGGTGGTCTATCTTTCCATGTTTGTATGTTACGCTCTGGAGAGAGCTGCTTGTTGGGCCAAACTCTGCCCAAGACCGTTAACTTTATCCAAACGCACTCGTCCTTTCAGCTCGTGCAGTTTTACATGTTTCGTGTTTCACCGAAAGCCCGTCCGCACAAACTAGGCACACTGGCCTTTTAGTTCCTCAAATAAATAATCGTTCGTCCATTTCTCCTGGAAAGTGCGACATCCCGCATCCACCTTTCTCTGTTTTACACTCGTTATGCTGCGTTCGATGAAGTCAATGACAGTCTCGTTTAATATTGAAGTTTTTTGACATGACGTGACCGCGTGATGGCACGTTCCGCTTGTGTTGTGTTCAAGGACCCTGACCTTGGCCAGGAAAAACAGTCAATCGGCCGTCTATTTTTAAAAAAAATGTATAGTTGATTTTTTCGCGTGTATTTATGAATTACCTTGAAGTCCGGATCAAATGGTTTCGCGGGCCGTATACGGCCCGGAGGCCGGAGGTTCCCCACCCCTGGTATAAGAGATGTTATTCAGGGTTTTATAACTGCATTTCACTTTGATCCTGATTGTGAGGAATATTTTGTGTTCATCTGTTTTATTTACACTTATTAGCTTAAGCCTCTGGCATTTAACACTGCATAAATTAGCCTAGCGGCGAGCAGACTGTTACTTACTCAAAGCTCTTCGACTCTTACTTGGTTTAAATCGCTATATCTCTCCCGACAGAACACCGCGGTTGAAGTTCAGCCTGCATGCATGGTGTTTCAGCCTTAAATTTTGAAACTGAGCAGCTAATATTGGTACAAACACAGTAAAGTATCTCATACTGAGCGGAAATAAAAAGAGTGTACATAATTTAAGTAAATACAATATTTTGTTTCTTTGGGGCGATGATATGGGAGACACTGCTTGAATCTTATTGTGATCCATTAGACTTACTAATCCATTCATTTTCTTCATGTATCAATGTTAATATACATTCTTAACATAAATGGACAATATCATCAACAAGAAAGGTGCAAATTTAAAGGACTGTCAAGTACAAGCAGATGTATCTACGAGGTGTATCTCCGTTCATCAAATGGTATTCCATGTAGATCCCATAGTGCAAAAACATGGCTATCATGATCTTGGTTCTGTTTCCTGTTTTATTTTGAAATTTCACTCCCCCTTGTGTCTTGTCTTGTTTTACTTCCTATCCTTGTGTTTTTTCACGCCCTCTGTGATTGTCAATTTGATCCTCCTGTATCCATTCACCCTGCCCTTGTGTCTTTGCATTTCTCCCCCAGCTGTGTCTCGTCCCCTCGTTTAGTGTCTGTGTGTATATATCCCTGTCTGTCCCAGTGTTCCTGGTCAGTTTGTCATTCATTACACCCTTGTTTCTGGATGTTTTCCTAGTGCCACCTGGTGCCACCTAGTGCCTCCTTGTGTCTCCTCGTAGTGATGGGAAATTAAGCTTTTGTGAATCACTGAACCACTTCAGCCAATTGTTTCGAAAATGGGTTCATTACTCGAAGCTTCAGGTACAGTGACCTCTACTGGCGAAGTGCAAGGCTGCAGTGGATTTAAAGTATCTTTGCCTTGAAAATTCTTTGACGCACACATCTAAGACTGAATATCATGTTCTATTTAAAAATAAAGATTGATATTTATGTGGCCACGTGTTAGATTCGAACCCCGGGCCAATGCGGGTAGCCTTTGAATGAGGGATGCCTGCTCTACGAGCTTCGCCACTGGGTCAGGGCTTAAAAATGTGGGATGTAGATTTGTTTTCTTTACTTGCTCACAAGGAACAGATGATGCTGGCGTGCATACAAATTGTTTCGCTAGTTGGCTGGATGCATAATTATCCAATACAAACGCAATACCAACAACTCAACAGCAACAACGCATACTATGACAACAACCCACAAATTTGTGGTTATAAAGTGTTGAGGCGATCAAATTTAAAACTGTCTCAACCAGTCAGAATCGAAAATAGGCAATGCCAGCGAATCACCTGATTGCACCGCGAACCAGTCCGGTGATTCATTCAGGCAATGAAAGTTACTGCTTCGGACATCATATGTCACGTGATGTGAAGCAAGCTTTGAAGCAGTGGTTCTATGGAATTGTAGTTCTGGGTTTGAAGCACGTATTGAAGCTTCAGTATCCCACTGCCATCACTATCTCCTCGTGTCTTCCTGGTTTGTATTTTCAGTTTACTATTTTACCTTTTGTATTTTGATAGGCTGCCCCTTCTGTTGTTTTGCTTTTTTTGAACCTCACTTTTTGTTAGAATCCTCGTCTGCTGAACTGCATTTGGGTCCTCTCCTAAACCCCATCGTAACAATGGTGCAAACAAATCAATAAATAGATTTTTTTTACACTGGAAAAAGAATACTGACTGTCAACTGTCAATTCAAATATCTTTTTAATGGAAGTGTTCTCTGGACTTGATTTTCAAGATTGGCCATTTTGCTGAAAAGTGAGCCTTTTTCTTTCTATATTATAACTATAATTAGTCTTTGGAAACATGGAATATTGGAACATGGAATATTCTATATATTTCATTATATTTTAGGAAAAAACAGTGGTCCCAAGGGCCCAAAGACTAAATATAATATGTATCTCAGAAACTACAATGAACAGAGTCAAGTATTTGGTATCTTCTAACTCATAATATCTGATATATGCACACATGCGGTGTAAGAAAACATTTAATAAACACAAATTGAGCCTTTTCCCTAATTTATCAAAAAATCACATTTTTTTCATGTGATATAACATGTTGAAGGTTTTACTGTTAGATACTTACTTCGAAGTATTTCCATAATAGATTTCAAGACTTCAGTACACATTTTGTAGCCTTTTTTTCTTGTCATAGTAAAAATAGCACAAATGGGTTAAGGGGCATCTCTGCGCTGTGACACTGATTAAACGTTTTGTCTTCGGTAGATGTGACTCCCCTTCCTCTCCTCATGTCATGTTTACTCAAGTTGACATGGAAAATGATAGACCTGTTACTAAAATGAAACACTCACCATCAAACTCAGCAGGTCCAACACCCACGATAATTATGGACAGGGGGAGTCCTGCTGCCTGTGCCGGAGACAAAAGGAAAGACGAGGAACAGTCAGATCAGCTGATTTACTCGATCCTTTACGATGCATTAAGGCATATATAATAAGCCTGGTGGGAAAAACAGAGCTCTCAAGAGAGTTCTATTATTTTGGTGTAGGTGAACATTATGTTGATTCATTATTTAAATCTGAAAGGTGAGACTATTAACCTGCCCCAATATCCTAAACGTACAGTAATTACCTTTATTTGCCAAACCGTAACTCTCCTTGACACCAAATCAAAAGTTGTGCACCCGGAGAACACTCAGCAAAGAAGAATTGTATCATTAAGAGGATTTAAAGCAATTAGGAGTGAGAAAATAAATAATTTGCTTTCAATATTCTACACTGCCTGACAGAACCGACCTAATTACATCAGACACCTCTCAAATTCTAATTTGACATCTCACTGAAACACTATTGACTTCACCACAAAAGTGAGATCAGTGACAATTAGAGCAAACAATATATTTTCCTCTCCCTGACTTGAATCTTGAAGAGAAAATTTGAGATGTATTTCTACTTATGTGTAAGAGTGTGTGTATGTGTGCGCGAGGTGTGTGTGTTTCTTTACTCACATTGACCACAGCCTCTTTGGTCTGGACCATGTCGGATATCACTCCATCTGTGATCATCAGCAGCACAAAGTACTGAGAGCCATCTGTAATCTCCGCCGCACAGCTGGGGAACGCACGCACGCACACACACACACACACACACACACACACACACACACACACACATACACACACACACACACACACATACACAGGTTAGAGCTAACTTAGAGCTAACATTCTGCCTGTGCACCTGAGTAGCAGACTACTAATGAAAACACGAAGCACACCTGCCTGTTCGTCTCAAACATGACCCTTTGCCCTTACTCAAGTTATGTTTGACTCACCGTCTCTTCTTTTTTCCTTTCTGCTGTCTAGATGCTGAATTATAAATGACTTTGGGAAAATACTCCCATGATGTTCCCATTATTGGAGAGTTAAAAAATATATTACGCAGTATTCATGTTAATAAGCTCAATTTTTCAATACATTCAGTCAATTAAAGTTGATAACATTTTCTAACTAATGTTAGTTGATGTGTTAACAAGCCCCCCTCTGATTTATTTTTAGGCAATATACCTCAAAAGTATGAGTGGCCCAGCCCTTTGTATATTTTTCTGTATGTGGCCCTCAGTGAAAAAAGTTTGGACACCCCTGGTGTAAACCAAACCCTATGGCACGAAATCAGCCGATTCCGTCTGTACTGAGCAGAGGAAACAAAGTGAGATAATGAGTGAAGACCAAAATGCATCACTCACAACTAACTCCACTAAAGTGTGCTGACTTGAAGAAAAAAAGGACACCAGCCGCATGAGGTGGAGCACCAGTGCGCAGAAACCTTTTAGCATGTAGGGCAAACTATATGCATTGTGTTTTCTCCACGGGAAGAGCTACATTTGCATATATCATCATTTATAGTACAAAGGCACATGAATATATTTCACACATGATTTGCAGAAATAAATAGGGAGTCACAATGAAATATGGAAACTCCATTCCAATCCAAATACCATTATAATAACCTAAAAATACATATTTAACTTTGGGATCTCTGGGATTAAATACCTTTGGATTTAAATGTAACCTGAAAACAACATTTTGAATGGATTTGATCTCCTTCCACACACCATGGCCAACCCTTCGTTCTTGGATGCTGTTTCCATGGCAGACAACAGAGTTGTTTACTACCTAAAACTACCTTCAGCAACAGAGAGACCCTTCAAAAATAACAAGCACGGAAACACAGTGCATGAAGAAAACATGTGACCCTGCTGCTTGTTTTTCCACCGCTCTTCATTTCCCTTCGGGCATGGGGTTCGATGAGAAAAACAAATGAATACATCCACATCTCCAAACTCATCTGGCATGATATCAAGCCAGAGCTGATAGTTGGCAGTGTTTCAACACGTATGTGTATGTGTGTCTGTATGAGTGTGGGTGAGTGTGTCCTTCACCTGCTGTTTGTGTATTTATTGCAAGGAGATATAATCTAATACCAGCGACTTAGCTGTTCCACCTGGCTGAGCACGACATTGATCTGTGTGTGTGTGTGTGTGTGTGTGTGTGTGTGTGTTTGTTTGTACAGTTACAAATGTATGTGCATGATTTAAACATCATGTTAGGGTGAGCCTGTGTGTGTGTGTGTGTTAGCACCTATTGCATGTCTTCTTGTGTGTGTGGTTTCCACTTGACATAGTGGTATCTGATAATTCAATGCAGTGAAACTTTGGCTAAACTGTCCAAAGCTGTTCTGGTCTAACATCCTGGTTAATCCATTTTCTACACAACAAAAACATGGAATTACCTGTGGGGGTTTTTCTATTAACCTTTTATCAACCTTTAAACCTGTCATATTTTAGGTCTTTATACATTTTAAAAAGGTGCAAAAATAGACAAAGACATCAATCAGTTAATTCCTTTAACTTGGCATTGGCTCCAATGCTGAATGTCCATAGACTAAAAGAAGAGGATGAGGAATATTAGTGGCTAGTTGTGATTTTTTTGTTCCTTATCTTCCCCTTTCAACCATAATTGAGAAGGTATATCTTGTTTCACATGCACAAGTAGTGCTCCAAACTATGAAGGCCAATACCAATTAAAACTAACCATCATAACATTTCAAAATCATCATGAACTCACAAATGAAAGTGTTTCTGAGCGAAAACAAATACTTTAATTTGGTGTAAGCTTGACCCCAGAGGCTTGATCAATCTCTGTGTTTTATTTAGAATATTATGATTAGGAACTCATCACTGTCATTTATGTGCTAATTCAATGAACCTCACTAAAAATACAGAGGTATGTACCTTTTCATCTTTAAAAATATTAAAGGTTCGCTGTCCACCTTTTTCAAGCAGCTAAGAAAGACCAGATCTATCAATCATCTGGATCAATGGATCATCTTCAGTGTCTCCAGAATCTGTTCTGAATTTGTCAAAACTGTATTTTTGTACTATGCACCCTGAGCCTGGAATAACTTAAAAGGCTTAACTTGGAAACACTACCTTCATACGATGTATTAAAAGTTGTATTGATATAACTCTATGTTAACTGCTCTGCATGTCCATGTTCGGCTGATATCTCTTGTAAATTACATAATGTGTTTCATATGGGAGACACATGGAGTCCAGGTTCATATTACTTAATTTAAGTCTTTGTTTCGCAAAATAATGTCCTCACCCAAAATGCATGGTATCCTTTCAGTCAGCACAAACTCTCATATACTATTTTGTCAATTTAATAAAGAATAAAGCTTCCAGGTGTCATGTCCCGTCAGATTATTTAATGTCATGTATGTATGTTATAGTTTAGTTCATGTTCAGTGTGTAATACCTCACAGGTCAGGTTATGTTAAGTTACAGTCACGCTTGTCTAGTGTCGTCTTGTACTTCCTGTTTTGTTTTGAAACTCACTTTTTCCTCTCGTTCCAGGTCACTTAACTTCCTGCCTTGTGTGTTTTCCCGCTTCTGTGATTGTCTGCTCCGCCCCTGATTGTTGTCACCTGTGTCCCCTTACCTCATGTATAAATTGTCCTGTCTCCCCATTGTCTTGTGCCAGTTCGTCTTGTAAACTTAATCAAGTGTATGTTTCTTGTTAATGGGATTTTGGATTAAAAGATCTTTTGGTTTGAACGTCGCTGTTTGAGTCGAGTATTTTGGATCCTGTGTTTTTTTCGTTCCGTGGTTCGTGACACCAGGAACCTTACATAGAAGAAAAATGTCACAGTTGCCGATAAACACATATTTTGTGATAAGTCAAAACAATTTGAGGTTGTAGAAATGCTTTCTATTTACATGTAAAGGGATTTCATCCCAACTCATTATTGGGATAGTCTATATATGCCCTTGTAAGTCACTGTAAATACTGTATATATGATTGTATGTGACAGAATTATGGTGAGAAATAAATCCTGTGTGAAAGCCCCACATCAACACCTTCCAACTAGTCTCTAACAACATTGTTTTATGATCTAAGAATGTCCAAACCATACAAGGAGAATGTGTCAGCAGGCAGTCATTGATTGGCAGATGTCTGACTGTTTCTCTGAAGCAAACATTAGATTTTAAATGTAAAATTAAATATACAAATAAAACAAATGCAGTCATTTTTCCCTAAAATAATCATTTTTTTATGAAGCCACACTATGATGCATAAACAACTGACAGATAGGATGCTGTAACCTCCATAATCTGGCACATGTTGAATTGCCCCCCACTGTTAATGCTCATAAATCAAATAAAATCTCTAATCGGGTGTAAAAGCTTCTTGTGAGTCATGTCACTAAGCTTTGATCAAGACCTATAAATACAAACAAATTAAATAAAATCCTTCAGGTTTGGTTGAAAGAAAACAAAATGGTATAATTTTACCCGAACTCTAACTAACACACACACACACACATACACACACACACACACACTTTCAAACTTACTTTGCCACTTTGCTGATAACAGGTGCAAAGTTAGTGGGTCCATACAGCTGCACCGTCCTCAGGCTCTGGAAGTATGCCTCCAGAACCCCCTCTATGCCCACACAGTTTGGATTCTCAGCATCACCGCTCTGCAACAAACAGCACACAGCACACAAATAAAGTACACAGAGTACATTCTCACATCCAGTCTACAAACAGTAAGAGCAGAGTGCAATACACAAGGAACATCAATCCACCCAGAGCACATAACTGTCTTCACATTTGACATAGTTCTTCCAATTAAAGATAATTAAACATATCTTAAATATGCTGCTATTATACTTGATAATATATAATCTATCTGCACGTAATGTACCATTATGTGATACACTGTGTACAAGGAAACTGTCCGTGATACAACAAATGTTCCAACACCATAAAAGAGAACCAGGAAACCCAAGAGGCTACTCCCAATTAAATATGGTTCTTCTTAGACTTACAGTTGGAGCAATATCTAATTAAATGTTCTGTGAGCTTACGGCTCTACGGAGGGAAATACAGAAGAATTTATCACACAATTAGCCAGTTCACGGAAGTACAGTAAATTAGTAAATTTACAGTTGTTCATGTAGTGGGTGCAAAACACAGTGTGGGCTCTAGAGGGGTCTGGCAGAGATTTAAGACTCAATTAAACTATAATATTACAGAAGTAAAGTTTTAAAGGTGAAGTTTTAAAAAAGGCTTCTTATTGAAAACTCCACCTTTAAACTTTATTACTGTAACATTATGATTTATTATTGAAGTTCCATAAGGTACAGGGACTCAAGAGACACAGGTCTAAATCAAAGCACCCAAGGCCAAACTAGTGAGTTAGCTTCACTTCAACTTAGCATCCAGCAGGTTTATAACTGGTTGCGCTGATCCCTCAGGAGGAAGTGGAGGGGATGCTGGGAGATTCCCGCTGGCAGGCAGATGAGCCAACTTCTCAACTTGTGCGACCAGCTGTTGCCGCAGTGACAGCTCCTGGTTCAAACCACACCCTGCTTTAGGTGGACTGTGTGTGCTGGCGTCTTGTATGTGTCAATTCATTATGTTTGTGTGTGCGTTCACATTTGTGTCTTACCAGTGGGAAGCCGTGGGAGATTTTTCCGTCAGGGGGCAGTTTAGCTCCGAAACCATAGGCGGGAAAGAGCTTGTCACTGTCGTAGTCCTGGATAATCTCACCTACTGCTTTCAGGGCCATGGCATATGCATTCATCTGGTAGGGACTCATATAGTGAAGGGAGGTGGGCTGGGAGGGGTTACCTTGGAGAAAGAAACACACACACACACACACATAACACAGTGAAGTGACTGATATATTTCTCCAGTCTTCTCTCTGTGTGGTTTTCACCTGCGCAATACAAAGTGCATTATCTCGCCAGTGAAGCACAGGAGATGATTCATACTAAGAAAACACTGTGCGGTTCATATCCTTCTTTCAAACAGGTTTCATAAAAGTTGCGTCTAGAATTTACATTTTCAATTGCTATAGAGACAGGCTATGGCTGTGATGAACTAGTTTTTATACTTGCAGGGAAGGACAATCAAATAGTCATGTAAACAGGATTATTATGGGGAGTTATCAGTTTATGTAATCATGGAAATGTCTTACAAAATTGCTTCAATATTTTAAGCAGTATACTTATTATACACAGTCAAACATAGCCAAATTGGACTTATACCCTTGGGATAAGCAGTTGTGGAGTTATGAAACAAATGCCCTGCTTTAAAGGGAATGAAAGGAGTTGGATGATTTGATCAGTGGCGGGCGGTGCATTTCACACCTAGGCCTTCAGTGATGTCCTACACAGTTCTACCTGAATTATTCCACCTCTTAATACCATCATTATGACGCCATGGCTCTAGAAACTATACATTTAGACAGAAAACCAAGTATAACCGGGCGTTGAATCACCCTAACAACAGTTATATTAATATTTACGAAACATTTAGTTGTAAATAGCAGGCATTCCCAGCAGTACAATGTACAGAGCCTCTCGGAGGCTGTGAGCCGGGGTACCGCTCGAAGTTAGTGACTTGAAAGTGGCGGACAAACCCTTTTCCCGGCTGTGATAGGCTCGCTAGCATCGGGGTTGGCCGTTCTCTTCTCACAATGTCTATCTTTTCTTGAAAATGGCATGGTAATCATATCTGCGACCAAATCGATCTCTTCTTCTCCTTCAGCCATTGTGGGTTGAAAAGCTCGTTCAAGGTTGATAGCTCTGCATAGCTCTGCCTCTCAATAGTGCGTATCCAATCAAAAGACGTGGACGTGCTGACGTTATCGTACGCCTGCTAGCTGGCCCCGGTGTCCCCAACTCGAAATCTGATTGGTCAACGCCACAGTTTTGTCTCCGTTCACTTTAAGCGACAGGCGCCCGCACTGTTGATTCTGAAGGCCTAAGGGCAGATTTCGTGGACCCTGGCAACACATTATGGCTGAAATATGATTGGATAAAAGCTCTAACATAAAGGCCAGCCCTCCAAATCTCGATCTGAGGCTGGCAGCAACGCAACCAAGAGGAAAGCTATGAAATGAAGAGAATAAACTATGGGGAATAATTGAATACTGATATTTGTTGAAAAAAAATATAAAAATTAAATTTATATTCTGATGATGTTTAGGCCAGCAGAGAAGGCTTTGCTGGCCCTGACGGGCCACCACTGGATTTGATTAACCATGAACGAAGCCAGCTCCTAACACACCTACTGATAATGTATTTCCCCTAATCCAATCTAGCGTCCAACTGCGCCACAGGTGTACCCCGCGCCTCCGGATATCAAAACACCAAACACATTCCCCACGCCCTGTGCACCTTGCACGGTCGACCGCACTTCCCATCATGTGGAAAAATTAGCCTAAATGTAACAATCTATTCAAGACAGCTGTGTGCTCGCCATCACGAGTTCAGTGTGTCTGCCATGAGAAGTTAAAAAAGGTCATGTTACATTACGGAGGGGGAAAGGGTCAAGAGCTTTTCACAATGAAGTGCTGTATTTAAAAAAGTTAACTCTTTCCTCAAAATTCAAATTGTGTCATCTTAATAGTTTCAGACAGAGAAAAATACAGTTATGAGAGTACAAGTGATATAAATGAAGGGTACAGTAGCTCAGTGGAGTAAAGACATCTAATACAGGGTTTTTTTTTTCTAATGTGATCTTGGTTGTTTAATGCATTATTGAATTATTATTGAGGGATCATGTACAAATAAAAATAAAAACTACTATCATATTAATGACATATTTAGCTACTAGCTACTTTACTTCTGCAGTGCTTGGGCAGGTAAACACTACAACATTGAAAATCCCCTTTTTTCTTTATGAGCTAGATGAGTAGAACGAGACTAATGAAACTTGTTTGTTTAAGCCAAACAAAAATGTAAAAATTACAAATAAGGAACTGACTTTTAAAAACTATACCAAACTATTCCTCTACTGTTGGTTATGAAAGACACATGAATAATTACTGGAAGCTACAAGGGCTTCTTTTTATGTTGAAATTATGGTTGGGAGATCACATCTGGTCTAACTGTATGTTGACTTAATGGAAGGAAGGCAGAGAAGAGTTATAAAACACACATGTGCACCACAATGAATCAAAAATACATGCCAGACAAAAGGCATGTATCTAAAAACACACCAGTACATGACTTACCATTGGATGCTGTGAAGTCAATAGCCACTGTGAAGTTCAGTTGTGTTCTGTTGCAAAGAAAATGGGAATTAAAAAGATCACACACTTCAGTACTCTTAATACACATCACACATACAGACCGACACAAACAAGTTCAATATAATCAGTTTTCTGGTTCACTGGCTAATTAGTCATTATTCACTGGTATTTATAAATTAGGTTTATCAATGCAAATCCCCCCCCCCCAAAAAAAATAACTTTGCACCTTAAGAGCCAATATGAGTTCAGTGTGATTCAGTCTAGTAACAAAATGGTGGCTATTGACGCTCACCGTGAGAGCGGGCTAGTAATTATTCCACTCACCCTCCTCGGATGAAATCCACAAAGGTATACTCGGACTCCACTTTGAAGGACAGCAGAGTTACCTGGAAAAAATACACACACATACACACACACACACACACACACACACACACACACACAGGAGGGTGGAAAGGGACCGGGGGCCAGGTAGACGAGACGGGGAAGGAAAAAGACAAACAGGTGGCCAGACAGCAACAGAGTCAGTGAGAGAGAATCAGATGTAAGAGGTGATGATACCTATATAAAACAGAAAATGGTACAAGGGAGAGGTAGGTGTACTCACAGTTCCAGAATTGACGTATTTCTTCTTTTTGCCTTTCTTCTTGGGATTTAAAACCTGTCGGTGATGGGGAAAAGTAAGTTAGTGATTGAGAGGGTACTTGTGAAAGCACTTACATTGGAATGATGTTTAATAATGGTCATGAATAATTCGATAGATTCTTAATACCAGAAGGCCATGAATTGAAAATGATGTTTTGTTTAACTGTGCATATATAGAGTCGAAGGTGAAAAGATTCAACCATTTATCCGTCCGTCCATCCATCATGGTCATTACAAATCTGACTAGTGAAGTTTCTCTTCTCCTTTAGAACAGATGATTATTATAGACTTGTATGCTATCTTTAATCATTATGTTGCTGTAGTATTATTAATTGGCTCGCTTGGAGCAAAATATTTCTTTGGACATGAATTAATTTGTATTCCCACAGGAACAGTTTCAATTAAAATCTCCACAGCCTTAAAGACCCTTAACCTAAACAGGGAGCGAGATAGGGGACCTAGAGAGGTGGGGTGTATCCTGACAGATGTCCAAAAAAAACTACATCCTCTTTTGAAAATCTGCAGAAAAGGCATGGTCTTTAATTATCATATTATACCCTTACACAAAAAGTGAGGAGAAAATAACAGTTTGACTGACAAACAGGCCAGGTCACAGATTACTTTATAAACTTCCATTTTATTCAATTTAATTCAAACTTTAAATTTCTCATCCTGTATCGTTACAACAAAAGTAACAAAATCATAAACAATGTAACATTACAGGACCTTCCATTCATGTGATTTTATTTATTTATCTGTGTGCGTTTGTGAAACCATCCATTCCTCCGAAGGTTACATGAATATGGTGTCACCAATATTCTATTACTTTGCTTTATAAAATGTGGGTTGGAGAGTTTTTCAGCCTTTGGAGAGCCAGCCAGCTGGAGTTAAAATATCAAAATCATCTAAATTGGATTTTTCACATTACAAAAGCGGTTAGAAACAACAAGCCATGTCACGTCTCACCTCATAGACATTGAACTGGTTCTGCCCCCGAGACAGCTCTCTGTAGCTGGTGGTGAACTCACCAATGAAGTCATGGCTGCAGACAAACACCCACAGAGACAGGCAAGCATGAACACAGATTTCATAAACAGAGAGAAATTTTGTTTCTGTCAATCTCCCAGTATATGCTTCAGATTTTCACCTACAGAGTATACACAAGGCCTTTCACTTTCTTCTGACATACCACACCAAGTGCTTATCCACAAATGATTTTACCTTCCATCTCGATCCCAGTCATAGACATCTACCTTCACAGTCCTGAAATAGACAGAGAATATCTTATTTCTGAAGGTCTGCTCTGTACCAGATCATCTCCCTTCAATAAAACGAGAACCTGGGAAAAGAGCAATTAAACATTCACCAATTCAATGGTGTTGAAGGGGATTATTGGAGCAGTAGGTACAGGTTGTGTATTGCTTTCAAAGGCATTGTGGGATTCAAGATTAACTTCATGCATAAGAGCGCAAAATCCTCCTTGAAGATCTGCATAGATTTGCCAGAAAAATGGAAATTTAATCTGTACCTGTTCATAGGTTGTTAATCTGCACAATGTTTGTGACGAGTGCTAAATGTTGCATAATTTCGCTCCCGGTGGTTGTGTTCAGACCTTGTGTTATTTGCGAGAATGTGACCACTGGGGAGATGATACAATTTGTGTTCATTCGCCATAAACAGCCGACCCAATGCATAGATTCCAGAGAGCTTTGATTCCAAAGCCATTAGCTGTAAACTAGCTAGTGCTGTGCATTTGTATCCAGCCACATCTCTGACTAAATGCAGAACTCACCAGAAACTCTAGTTCTTCCTATTATTTTCCCACAATCTCTCTCATATGTCTCATCTCATTTGAAACATTTCCAGCTCGCACAGATGTCTCAGTTCAGGCCACATTGGGTGAATGTGGGTATATCTGCACCAACTTCTTTCTACTAACAAGTATCCACAGGTTGAAATGTAGTCACCTATTCCTCAGTGCCCCACTATTGTCCATTTACCAAATACTTACAAGAGTACCAAATAGGTAATAACCTGCAGCTAAACAATTTAACAATGAAACAATAATAGCTTATAACAATAAGATGAATGGATGGATGGATACTTTATACATCCCGAGGGAAATTTAGTATCCAGCAAATGCAATACAATATATACTTGTGTTTTACAACATCCTCCCTAGTTTTGGTCTTTTCATGGTACTTTTGACCAAAAAAGGATAATACGAGCCTTATTCTTTAAGACAGGCCACTCTTTGAGGTATATAGAGTTAACCTCTTAAACAATTAGGATTGCCCATTTGCCCAGGGCTAGTAATTCTAGCAACAATTAAACACAGTTCTTTCCAAAGCTGGTGATGGAAGTAGCGATGGTGGTGGGTAAAGACGATAAAGACAAAGTTCATGAGCTGAAGTGCAAGCGATCATTTAAATTACCCTGGAAAAAGGGGTTTAGTCGGGTGGCCTTATGGGATGTAGGCGAAGCTCCTCATTCATAGTATTTGTTGTTATTTGATAACCACTAATAAATAAAACAATTGAACAAAATATTAATGTTGAACCCAAGTATAATATCATTATAAAAAAAAAAATCTTATGAGGTAATAAGCAAATAATTAGTATTTTCTAAAGATTCAATATTCAGATACACTAAGTCTAAAGGAATGACAAGTCCCTTAAAACCTCCAATCACAAGGAGAAGTAGAGCATAATTGCTTAAATTTTTGTAAAAGTGGCGCTGTATGCATACTGTATGTATCTGGCAGCAAGTGGCTATAGCAGACAGTTCAACTTGAATGTTAAACAGAGTGCTGTGTTGAAACTGAGTCAGTCTCAATAACACCAGTGCTGGTCCCTAGGACACCATGACCGACTGCTGGCATTATTCTGACTGCCCCAGCAACAGGTGACGTCATCCACATAAGAGTCTGCCTGTGCCTTAAGTGTTCCCCTACTTCATCTATTCATAGAACATGATGGAATCTATGAAGCTCATGCAAACAGCGACTAAATACATGTCCATACATGTTTCTTTACTGTCTAAACAGTAATTCAATATTTCACAATGACATTAGGACACATAATAGAGACGTGCAAAATGTTTTTTGACCTGTCAAAGTCGCCATTGCAGAGAGCTCGAACAGGGATGGTGAAGGACTGCCACACCGGGTTCAGTGTGTTCTTGACCACCTCTGTCTTGTGGCAGATGGTGAACCTGCCAGTAAAATAACAGACACAAGGGAGAGCTTGTTGATATCACCTGTGAAGATAATGTCACATCACTTATCTGCAGCTTCATTTGCACGGCTACAAAAGGCGTTGCAGGTTGTTGTGTCTTTATAACTGTTTAAGTATATCTGGGCGACATGATGGAATTGCAGATTTGTATTGCTCTCAGAGTCAGAGAAGAGAAAGGAGGCAATACTCTTAAAGTTCGGGATAAGCCTCAGTGGGTGGTGTCATTTGACTTGGGATCAAATCATACAAGAAAAATGTGATTTGTATAGGAAACAAGTGAAGACCAGATGTTAAATTACCAATGAATCTACAGAGGATGCTGTGCTCTGACCAGCAGTACCTTAATGCTACATGTTATCCACTTGGGGATAAGTGGCTTGTAGCAACAGCCATCTTCATGCAATTAAATCTTATAACAAATTATGCACAAAAAGGGCATTTGGACATTTTTCAGAGATAAATAACATTGTTGGATTGCTTTGAAGGTAAGGAGACATCATATGTTTTTAGGTTTCAGCTTTCTGCAATTCCCTTTGTTATTAATAAAGTACTGATGACTTGTATTTGAACCCCATCTTTAAAAGATTAATAGTCTAAAATGAGTCAAAATGAAAGTTAATGTGGGAATAGACTTTAACAATAACACATTAGAAATCAGAATCACATTTGGCATATTGCACAATTTGTTTTCCTTATAACTGGAGGGTGTGTATACAATGGGAGGAGGACCAGATGTTGGTTTGAAGTGTCTATGAAAAAAAAGAAACAATTGGCAAAAATAGAAAAAGCTCTCCCATTTTACATGCATCCCTTAATTCAGGCTTTAATGTCAGATGTAACAACTGTGGAACATTGAAGCTGTTCATATTTGTTCAGAGCCATTTAGTATAAATAAAGTGGACGTAGCCTTTGGGTCTGAAAAGTGGAGCTAATGTGGAAGATCCTTAAACCTGCATTCTTTCTAATGACCAGCAGGAGGCGAAAAGAAGTCAGATTGTCTATGAGAAAATTACCCTACTTCTCACTTGTATTATTACTAGGGCTGTCGAATTAATTAAAATTATTAACGCAGATTAATCGCGCTCCTAGATGCCCCTGACATTTGGTCCAACATCACGGAGCTCTGACAGCTCCCCCCCTGTTGCACGGAGCTCTCACAGCAAATATTGTTATATGCGATTAATCGCGATGAATTAATCACAAAGCTTGTAATTAATTTGATAATTTTTTTTAATTGCTTGACAGCCCTAATTATTACCTCAGTAAACATTTATCTAATGCAGAGGTCTTCAACGTTTTTCAAGCCAAGGACCCCCAAACTGCTGTAGCATGGGGCAGGGACCCCCTACTGTATATATCGTATAGAAGAAGTTTGAAGAGGTCCGTGCAACTACTAGTTCACTACTCTCCTTTCCTCCGCTCTGTCTCTGAGTGTACGTATGTGTGTCAGGACCAAAGTCCCGACCTTCGCGAAACACAGCGGAGGAGGGGATGTGAATGCGCATAGCAAAAAAAAATGTATCTCCCCCCCAAAAAAAAGAAAAAGAGATTATAAAAAAAGAAATGCTTCATCTACAAACAATTTTGCGACCCCCTGCAGTACCTCCGCGGACCCCCTGGGGGCCGCAGACCCCCAATTGACGACCTATGATCTAATGAGTTTATGGTCTTAATCGCTAGTTTCTAGTCTTCTTCAATACAGCATGATGTTTATTTTGTATATTGTTGTCCCATTTAGAGTAAAACAGACGATAAAGCAGAGTATTATATGGGGCTTAGCATTGCGTATTCCACCCCAGCTCCACCCTTGTGTCCAAATATGGTCACTTTTGGTTACAAAAAAAGGAAGATCCCAAATTGACAAAACGGTAGTCTACAAACCAATGGTTGTCACGGTGACTGCGTCCACTTTTTTTATACAGCCCATGTTCACAGAGCATTATCTGCTCATATCTGGATCATTTATCCGTATTTGTTTACGTCCCTACTAGCAGTTCATGAAAAATATTGCTATAATCTCCTGGACGTAACTGCGGGTAGTAAAAGGTTAAATGCAAAAGGTGAACAGACTCACGTTCCATCCTCATTACTCCGGTAGAAAACCAAGAAAGGGTCCGACTTTCCAAAAAAGTCTTTTTTGTCCAACTTGTTGGCACACAACTGCATGGTAGCAATATCCTGAGAGAGGAAACAAGCAGTGCTAGTTGAACACCAATATAGTCATTCTGATGCAATTTCATTTCTAAATCAGCAATTTGTTATCTTCAGGAATTAATTTCTTGGCGATGAAGGCGTATTTGCCGGAAACGCAACAATCGTGGGACTGAGACTCCCTCTGAATGCAAAGTAATTGCCCGTGTAAAAACTCATGCATAATGTCGGAACAGCTTAATTCCGATGCATACATAGATTGCAATCCAGCGTTTCTTTTAAATGACACACTTTGCTTGTGGGAGAAACTTTATTATGGGCTGTCTGTAATATTGTCAGAGAGGCAAAGCGAATAGCTTCATACAGGTAGTTTTACCAATGCTTAACTACGGCGGAGGACGGACAGACAGA
Source organism: Cottoperca gobio (assembly GCF_900634415.1). Lineage (NCBI taxonomy): Eukaryota > Metazoa > Chordata > Actinopteri > Perciformes > Bovichtidae > Cottoperca > Cottoperca gobio. The sequence goes on from NC_041361.1 coordinate 19,562,695, forward strand.
CAGACAGACAGACAGACAGACAGACCCTAATGAGGCCATTTAGTGATTGCCTCCAGTAGGAAAGCACCATAGAAAATCTTGTCCTGAGCAAAACCTCTCAGAATAATGATGGTAAAACACAACCAGGATAAGCACATAATGGTCTCTGGAGCACACTCACACAGGACATCCTGTCAGTATCTGACTAGTTGGTAGTAATATATATTATAATATATTATTGTGGCAGGGGAATGGCAGAATTGAAAGAAAAATCTAATAGTTTATATTAGAAAGCCATCTTGAGCATTTATCAGCACTAAATATTTTTACTTGAGGATGCGTGTGTGTGGGGGGGAAATGATTTACAGGTTAAACTGGTGCACATTTGTTATATTTTATGATCTTTAATTGAAAGATTGGCCTTTCCTTGTATTTGTGTGGAGGGGGGGATGATTGTAAGATATTACAACAAGAGTATCAGGGCAAATAGAAAATGCAGACGATATGAGAATTTTCCTACACTTAGTTTGTTTGCATCCCGTGTGTGTGCGTTTGCGCGTGTGCGTGCGTGTACTGACCCTGCAGTTACTGAGCTCCTCTGCTGTAAAGATAATGACTCCACACTTCTTCCCTGGAATCCCACTGGGAGAGAGACAGAGAAAGATTCAGAAAGATTCAGAAAGAGGGTAATTATGGCATCACATAAATAATACAATTACCATGCCGTTCATAGCTACTAGCTGTTATTGTGATAGGTGACAGCCAAGCATGCGGAGTGTCATATTAACAAGAAGAATCTCACATTTGCAGTCCTGCACTTACTTTTCTGAAAATGGGAGACTTTTGGACAAAGTGTGGTCGATTTTATTCTAAGCATTCATTTCCTAACTTTTTTAACATTGACATTTAGCTAAAAAAAGAAAAAGGCACAGCAGTCCAATCCAAGCACCAAATCCTGTAATCTTTTGGACATTTTGCAAACGCCCTTCCGAACACATATCAGGCCTGTTATCTGCTCTCTCACAGTGGATGGAAAGAGCTTTATATACTTCTTAAATTGCTAGCATGTTGATTAGAAATTAAACATCACCTCTTCTACCATAACAGCCTATAAAGCAATAGTTATTTCCTAAAATGACTCACTTTCTTGCAGGGTGTTTGCTCCGAGTGCAAAGTGATTTTTCTTATGGGCACCTCAGTGGTGGTAACAATAGAGGGTCCAGATTTATCCTTTCAATTCAAGATATCAAACCAAAAGCTGAGACTCAAAGTGTTCTGAATGTGGTTTGAAACATGATAGATGATAGAACTAAAGTAATGACCTTCATGACTTTTAAGCATCCAAAGTCAGTACACGGATTCAGTAATGTCAGTTACACACATGTTTTTATCAAAGGTTTGCTTACATTAGCTAAGATTATCCACACTAAAGTAATGGTCAAACCAGACCAAGTAGTTGATATTAGCATACGAACATAAACATTTAGTGATGCTAATTCTACACTCAGAAGAAGATGAAGAGGGCTAAACAAGAGGATGCTAAATAAAAGAGTGCCAGTCAAACGTGAAAACAAACAAAAATCATAATGGAAATATGATATTTATGGGTCTCCTCGTCGCTCCACACAGATGTGATGTTTTCATCTGCTGACACTTTCCATCTTTGGAAACACAGTTACTGACACACTGTGGTACTAGTGAATCAAAGAGAGCCATTGTTAATGTTATCAGTAACATATGTGCTTTTCCTCCTCTCCTCCTGTGAAAAGGCCTATTGCATTAAACCTTCCTAGTGTCGCCTGCGTGCTCCTTGTGTACGAGATACCACCAAGACGGGATCGGTTTAGAAAAGCTCCATAAAAGTGAACAACTCCACAGGGTCCATTAATGACACATAAAGGAGACAATTAAAGCAATTAAATATGTGCTCAAGCGTTCTGAGTTTCACCTCGATTGGAGGTTAAATTAACAACAAATGAAAGGATTTGATGTTAATCAAAAACAAATGGCCTTATGAAGATCCCAGGTAATAAAATGAATAAATAAAAAATAAAAATAAAATATGTTAAATACTTATTTTTATATATTATTATTTTGGAATATGAGAGCATATAACCTTCAAAATCGGAGGAATTACTCTCACACAAGAACAAAAATGTGTGCGTCCCTTCTATCCCACCCTCAGTCTTTTCTTTTATACAATGTAATCAAGTTTAGAGCTTGTAAAGGGTTCCCCCCCTTTCTTTAGTTTCTCTCTAAATTAAACTCCCATTCAATCTAGTCTTGAGATGGAACTGACCGCAGTGAAAGAACAAATCCCTGAACCGTCACAAAAGAGGGAGAAATTGAAGAAAAATAATTGTAGGATGTGTATAAAGTAGACTGAGTGAAAAGAAAAGGAGGAGTAGATTGGGAGTGAGAGAAGAAAAATTAGGGTTAACTTTGTAGCAGTTTCATTACTTCATTGCTGTTTCATCATACTTTCCTGAATCACAAAAGTAGGTTATAAGAGATGAATGTCGAGGAGAATGGAGGAATGAGAAAAGAAAAAAATGACACAATAAGCTGAAAAAAAGAGGGTTGAAAGAAAGATGAGGGGAAGGGAAAGGGAGACACAGTCACACACGCTCGCCCATACAGCACATTTTAATTAAACATTTGATACGTAAGTATTGTGCACATGCATAAACCTTGGCCTGAGATATTGCTAGAGCAAAAATGTGTCCTTAGAAATATAAACACATGGCAAATTACTCCAAAGTTCCTGCTACAGAAAGTGTCTCCATGAGCACATTCTGCCATGATGACACACACACACAGACTCACAAACTGCTGCTGGTAAATATGCGAACCTGTGGACTACTACGCAGTTAGTTCTTTCTACCATCTTTGCACAGGTTTACAATCAATATAATAACTTAGGACAAAGTTTGAAGTACAGAGCATTGCATGATCTTGTACCTGATTATATAACTTCTACTTCAGTGATGTGAAAACTACTGAGCTGGCTCTGGTCCCTGAATGACATCAGTGAGATGTGGCTGAAGGCTGAGAGAAGCTACTAAGTGGACCTTTGAGCTTAGATTAGTTTGTTGCTTAAACATGCATCGCTTTAGGCATTTGAACATATCTCGTGAGGACAGTCACTAGGACAGGAATCTGGACAATGTTAAGCATTTCTAGAGGTAAACCAGCACTGATTAACCCTCAGAGACCCACAAGCTCCAGGTGTGTCATTTTAGGGGGACAGGAGATCTTTAGGGAGAGATAGTCGTAGTTATAAATCTGTAATAAACTTTGGGTTTGGATTAGGCGCCTCTTTAGATTTGAAAGTTTAGAGTGTATAAAGAATTAGAACATCATGATGGAAGTATATTATGGCCATTCCCGTGCTCTATTATGACTCATAAGTTGTCGCAGCAATTTATGTTTGATACCATTTGTTACACAGATTTGGTGGCAAATTTAACCTGTTTTGACTACTCAAGAATTGATTAAAAAAAAACATTGTCTAAAATCTCTCTAATATACCACATTACGACGCCAAGACTTTGAGGAACACCATGAAAAAAAATCCATGCTGTGATATGGTTTTAAAAAAAAATGACATTTGGAAATTCTTGCAAGAATTGTATTTATTTTCAGAATTTGGTTGTCCAGCACTTCTTTTCTGGAAACTGCTCAGAAACCCCCTTACTTTAAATATATGTAGAAAAGCCATACATCCTCTGAATGCACTCAGTCTCTAGTTTGTGGGGGTAAAGTTTCATGAGGCTGGGATTACCCTCGAGCTAACAACAGGTCATATGATATACAGACAGGTCAAAAAATTATCTCACTACAACGAAATGGCTACTATGGGGACTAACATCATCACACCCAAATACATGTGTAATCATTGGATCCACAGGAGTCTCCGCTTTCCAGTCATACCCACTTTATGCAATTTCAACACTGTTTAGGGAACACAGCATGCAAAGATATTAAAATGATCATTTAAAAATAGGCCAAAATAATACATTTATACTGCATGCAAAAAACTGCATGATCTTTGCCCAAAAATGTGATTAGTATAAAGTGGACATTTCTGTAAAGGGGGGACTCGTGAGTAAACATAGAACATATTTTCATTCAGATATCTTGAGGTGAGAGGTCGAGGCACCCCTATGAATATGGCCATGCCAGTTCTTCCCTCGCCAAAATTTTGCCTAACTTTTATTAGAAACCTTCCTGACAAGCTAGCATGACTTGGTGCCAGTGGATTTATTAGGTTTTCCAGGTGTATATGATATCAGTACCTCCACTCTAGCTTTAAAACTGATCCTCTTAAAGACGGTAAAGTAAGCCAGGAATCCTGCGGCTCTCAAGGCCCTGTCACACAGTTCCGTATGGCAGTAACGTATGCTGGCGCATATGAAAATTAGCATATACAACGTATATGAACGTATACAGAGCGAATGGCCAACGAATGTGACAAATGCCTAACAGATGCATAATGCATTCCTAGCATATTCCTTCGCCGTATGGTGGAAACGTATGCTGGTGTAAACGGAATATCTGCAATACGCTGGTGTACTTTGTTGAACGCTGAGGCCATGAAAAGTTTCTTGAGCATGTTCAAAAACGTTTCACGGCCTCAGCGTTCAACATCATACTGCTGCGTATTGCCGATATTCCGTATACACCGGCATACATTTCCGAAAATAGGAACGTATATACGTTGTATATGCTAATTTTCATATGCACCAGCATACGTTTCTGCCATACAGAACTGTGTGACAGGGCCTTCAGAGGGTTAAAAGCAGTTTATTGCAACAGTGCAACAATAACATCAGTCAGCCAGGAGTTTAAGTCATTGAACTCTTTTTCGGTGGGTACAACTATCAGACTCGAGTCTCAAGCTCGAACAACAGAGAAAAACTAGAAGTCTTTGTGCTTTTAAAGATATTGAGAGACATCCATTGTTTCCACAGTTGACAGCTCCAGTGACAGCTAAGTCAAATTGTATGGCACGGTCACAATGCGCTTGGGCCTTGATATCCTCCTCTTCCTTCTTAAACAAACACACACACACACACACACACACACACACACACACACACACACAGAAATTCACATATTTATGTAAAATATTAATATTTGCTATGATTTTAAGGACACAGCACACATTACAAATGGTGCAGAGGATAACATCCCCAATGGTGATTTGTAATCATTTGTAATTGAGTACATTTACTCGAGTACTGTACTATAGTACAATTCTGAGGTACTTTTACTTTACTTAAGTATTTCCATATTATGCTACTTTATACTTTTAGTCCACTACATTTTGGAGGATTTTTTATTTTAATAAACTAATAAATGATATATTAGTATTGGTTTAGCTAGCCTGCAGGATATTGAATAATGTAACTTATCCCCATCCCTACCAGCTGCACCATTAAAGCAATGTACACATTAATGCATTATAAGTCAGGAGTATAATATGTATGAATCTGAAATGTACTTTTACTTTCTATACTTAAGTACATTTTTGATGCTATACCTTTGTATTTATATTTGATTATGAATGCAGGACTTTGATTTGTATTGAGTATTTTTTAATTGAAAGATCTGGATACTTATTCCACAGCTGCTTCAGTTCAGCTTGATTTGAATAATAGAATATGAAATTAAGATTGAATGAAAGTCCTCAGCTTTTGCAATTTTCATTATAATTAAGTATTCTCTTTTATAGCTGCCATTGTTTTTTTGCTTTTCATTTTGTCATTTGTATCTCCTGCACAGTGGTGTCCAAATTTAGCTTTTTGAAAACGGGGGGCATGAGGCAAAGCCAGGAGGCAGGGTCGCTGTCCCCTGACCCTGATGGTTTCAGCTGTGTCCCAGCTCAGTGTCACGATAAAACAGAATGCACAATAAATAAATTCAATAATTTAGCTTTGATACTACAGAAAGACAAAAAGGAGCAGGACAACTGACAATACGGTGAGAGAAAAAGGAAAAAGAAGTGACCATGTGAGGAAAAATGATTGAAGAGAGAAAGAGGGTGAGAGGCAAGAAACAATGTCTGTCAGCCCCTCTCACCTCGTCTTCCATGACGTAGTTTTAAAGTCGATGAATTATCTCGCTCAAACTGCATGCGGGGCTGTAGCAAGCAGCTACAGTGAGAGAATTATTTATGAATTCATCTACACAGTGTGTCCAACTGCATGCCCACCAGCTAGCCCACCGGATACAACAACCGCACATACTCTGGAGTCCGAGTCCTGACTGCTCACTGACTACAGAATAATAATAATGACATGCTGTTCCTCTGATGAATATTAATAGGATTTAGCCTGTTCTGGTTCTCATGATAAATATTAATACAATTTAGCCTGTTCTGGTTCTCATCATAAAATGTACAAGTGGCCACAGAGACTTGTTAGAGCTTAAGATGTATCTATATCGCTATAAGCTTGAAATGTAAAACCGCAAAAAAACAAAAACCGAGTCGATGTTTAGTTAAAAAAAATGTACAATACCTATGCAAAATACCATCAAAGTGAAGCAGCTGTGGGCTATTTAATAAGCTGTAAACAGCTCACAGGGAACACAACAGGCTGAGCTGCCATCTGCTATTATTGAAGTGAAATGAAGGACAGTCTCTTGACAGAGCACTGGTTAACCTTGGGGTCATAGCTTACATTTGGAAAGTTCTCAGAGTGCCATGCATGGGCGTATTGGCCACTTTTTCTTTTCTTCTCTGGGAATCAACCCAATAATAATGTATCTGGCTCGGGTCAGGCTCTGTGACTCTGGCTTTATCAAACATGGATGGCTCAGTGTGCAAATCTTTCATTCTGACCAAACAATGCAGAATTTGATTTCACTGATTAGCCCAACGCGGTCAGAGATGATTTTCTCAGCTAGTTTGAGGATGCAGGAATCGTAGCATTAAGAATCTTCTGAAGTTTTATAAACTGCCTGTTCCTCTCTTTTGGATCTTTCTTATACAGTCCATCTCATTTTACTTTACACTGACGCTGCATCTTAAACAAGTCAGTGGACTCATTATTCTATCACTGCTGACTTGTGTGATATGTACTGTTTGTTCACATCAGAGTTTTTCCTGGTTATTGTATGACAAAAAAACCTTGTATTTAAATTTTATGAAATGGATAAATATTTACGTTTGGCAATATAAAAATTGTGCCGCCACCCTATATGAAGGGCAGATGAGGTTGTTTGGCACTGGACAACTTTAAAAAAGTATGTTTAAGAACCAGGTTAATAAGCAGGAGTAGTGGGATAAAAAAAAAGGTGTCTTTTATTAACAAAACGTTTACTGAGACAAATAGAAAAATTAAACCCAGGAATTTCAATAGAACAACTTTAAACTAAAGAAAAACAAGACCAAACTAAAGAGAACTGCAGCCTCAAAGCAAACTACCACCTCCTTCCTCTCTCCCCTTGTGATGTGCATTTTTACTTTCTCAGCCTAGCTGGAACCTACCACCTTTCCACGTAAGTGTAGGGGGAGCTAAACTGAGAAAGCATCCAAATCACACAGATTTATAAGCATACCATAAACACAAGATCTGTAAATAACTGCTGACATCTCAATGCATCTATGGGAAATCATTACATGCTAATGAACACACAACATATTACAGAATGTAATTTACTGCAGAATTATCTTCCCTATCTTACATCTTAACAGAGCCCAGCCCCTTCCTGCTCAGAGTACATAACAAAGCACACCTGTTTGCACTTTACATGATTGAGCTGCTGATCTACGACAACAAATAAACTGAAACATTGGACTGGAATTATTAATTAAGCAGAACACTGTTAATGTGTGGGGACAGGACTTAGTGGAAAGAAAGTAAGGCAACCTTTTCACAGAAATAATGAACTTTGAACAACACTTTTCTGTACAAAGTTCCAAAGGGTTTCACTGGGGAAATAACACAATTAAAGCAAAAGACAAACGCAAACATCATCAACATTTGACCTAAAAGAAGAGGAGAATATCAAATTGCAAGGATGGAAATGTAAAACCATGCGAAACATATTAAGTATTCTTTCGAAAGGAGCATTATGGAGCAAGGCCAATTAGCGCTTTAAAAGTAATCAGCAGAATTTTAAAATCAACAGGAAGCCTGACAGTAAGTCGGTGTTTTGCACCCTAATTACGTAACTGACCAGACACGTCACCAGATCATCCAAAAGTTAAAAGAAAGCAAATTTCTTTCTTTCTTTAATATTTAGCTAATACCTCCTACATCAAGTTTCTAAAATGTATGGATGGATGAACTTACTGCTACTACCAGTCTCACTAATGAGGCAATAGCTAAAGATCAACTGTCTCACCTTGGATTTCTCCTTCAGTTTATTCCACATTATCCCTGTGCTCACCCCCTAACCACTAAAGTAATTTCTTATACATTGTATTCAGTCAGGCAATTCCCTCTATCATTGTTACTCCCAAATCAGTTAACCTATCTGTTTATTGACCTCTATTTCCAAGGCCCCTCTTGAACCAGTTATAAACTCCTTGTCAGAAAGTATACTCACTATATCCTGATTATCAGATTGTTATTAAATTAAACACATTGTCTTTAAATGTGCCCCCCTCCAAAACCTGTTATTATTTAATGTTTGAAAAAGCACCTAATCTGTTTAAAATAGTATGTTACTAGATTAGGCTTACATGTAACTCTAACATGTAAAGGCAGAATGAGTAGGACTTGTCGGTTTGTGGTTTTTAAAGTTAGCCCCTCCTACCCGGCTCAACGACACCGGAAGAACACGGCCCCGTAACGTCGAGGGTTAGTGTGAACTCGCCAGCGGGTGAACACTTTGTCAGTTGTTTCACGTTTCACCTCGCTTTATTCGCATTTCTTCGACCTGTGTCCACCATTTTTGTAGCTTCCTCTTGAATATGCTAACAATCTGGTACCTAATCGCTACGTTTAATGGAGGTTGATGTCCAGAAACATCCCAAACTCAACAAATAACAAAATCCAGACAGAGAGCAGCAGGGTCTCTGCAGATACAGACACTGCAACAAACTTCTAGTGGGTTATAAGTGATGACTGAGAGGGATTAAGTCCACACTTGTACTCATTGTACCTTTAAAAAAATGAAGTGCGAATCAAAATGGTCTTGAAGGAAAATGAATATGACCTCTGTGGCATCCATGAAAGTCTCATCCCTACAACTATGACTACTATTACTGCAGCACCTCACACCAGTCTCCACATATGGAGCTCTGTTCAATAAGCAGTGTTGCGTTACCCAAACACCTGAGCTGGAACATGCTGTGACAGAAAAGCCAAGTGGAGGGGTGGGAGTGGGACATCACCTGAATCTGAATCTGACATCATGGGTACACAGAGAGTACCATGAGAGCTTCTGCCTGTCACACTGGATATCTGCTCAGAAGAACGTCATCACTGCATATGAAGAACACATGTTTGAGATGTGTTTTACTTTATGAGTCTAGGCGACACGAGCCAAGACACCATGTGATGGACTATGTGGTTTCACTGGCCCTCATTCTTATTTTCTGCGTGCAGCTGTCACGGACCGACATGCACAAACACACAGCTATCACAAATGTCAATCATGACCCCTTTTTATAACATAAAAAAACTAAACTAAAACCAAACTTATCAGAAAAATTAACATTTGAACATCCATCAGCTTGATAAGAACAACCTAAAATGATAGAAACCATTTTTGCGAAAAATGTCTTGACGTGTACTTTGGAGGAGTCGTGCTTTAAGAGCTATACGGCAGCCAGCCACCAGGGGGCGATGAAGATGTTTTGGCTTCACTTTTGAGGAGCTGTCAGCACTAATAGTGTCTATTAAAGTTAGTGTAACATACAGGAGTAATTGATGGCTAGTGTAACAGGATTGCGAGTATGAGACACATAAGGATTAAGGATTCTTAGTATTTCTGGGAGTCTTGCCGAACAGTACTAGTCTAATGCCAGAGCAACAAGCAACAGTCTTCAAGCCTTGACCTCTGGACTTAATGCAGTCTTATGTTTGTGCAAATAAAAATAAAACAAAAAGTCATTGTCAATGGAAGCTTTTTACAGCGCTCCAAGTGTCGACTAATTATGTTTTATTTCACCATTCCAGGTCCCCTTCTCTGTCCCCTGTTCTGCCCATCCAAAAAATGTAAGATTGATGTATTCTTGCAGTTAGCCAGTTCCCAGTGCTGTTTACCGACATAATTAGAAAAACGAGTGCTTGAGCAACACTTTAACTGAGACAATGAAGCTGGCCATTTTGTAGCTTGGTCACTCAGAGTGTGAACGTAGCATGAGGGGTTACGAAGACAACATCCGACTGCGTCATCTTACCCGAGGCGATCTGCAGCTATTCTAGCCTTTGTGTGTGTCCTAAGTCCTAGGACTATTATTGCTAGAGCAGCTTGTGTTGTCGAGCTGTGAATTCACTTGGGAAGGTAAATAAATACCTTGTATTTACTGTTAATAATTGACATAGACATTTATTTCTCATGATGCACTTCATTTTTTCCTGACTCATACACCACAAAACTAGTGTGTGAGAGAGATGAAGGGAGAAAGTCAAGGGACACACGTTGACATATTTATCTGTTTCTGCTGTCAGACGAGTATGAAATTTGAGTGCAGCTCATAAATGCCATGTTGACCAGCAGTCATAACAACTGCTGAGACAAGTTATTATTTAACGATTACGACATTGTCAGACAAAATAAACAAAAATACAGATTAGTGACAGCTGCTGGGATCGGCTATAGTGACGTTTAAGATGAGGGTTAGAAGCAACAAGAGGTTATTATTCAATAAAGCCAATAGGCAACTGTTACCACATCTAGATGAGCTGCATATGCTGAAAAACGATATTTGTTTATAGCTTTTAATTAATTTGTATTTTTATTTGACGATTAAAGTTCAGATAGAGAAACAACTCAACAATATAAAGATAATATTGTATTTGATCATTTAAAAAAGGAGCACAACATACCACACATACCTGAGCAAATAATTAAATAATCAAATACAATTATAAAATTAAATATAAATGTATATTATAAAAGATCCTTTAAAAAAAAAAACTGCCAAATGTATGACCCCACTAGGATGTTTTTGTAGCTCTATTTGCAAAAGCATCTCTCATTTTCATCCAAAAAGTGTATCTCTCTACACCAGATCCTTTGTCGTTTCAACAAGTTGTGTTGCTAACAGATTGGTGTGTTGTCTGTATCTGTGACTGTTATAGAACAACAATGTCACCTTATTTGCCAAGATGCTCAAACCTGGCAAGCATGAAACTAGCTCTAAACTGATTTCTGCTTGCTCAAACATATATTTGGTTTACAAGATAAAGAAACAACTAATTCATGCCAGTTGGAAGATACACAGTTGTAAATCTCTGAGCTGATTCCTGTGATATGTGCTGAAGGTTGATTATTTCAATGAGAGATTAGATCTTAAAAAGAATAGTGGTTAAGGGTGGCATTTCCTCAGACTGAACTCAAAGAGGTGCCTCGGAAGTCTAGCAATTTGACACTGACAAGGATAACTATATTTTATCTTATTTGCAGCAGCGGCAAGATTAAATGTCATATATTAGATTTTCAGACTGATATGGTTTAATATTCCCTAGAGAAGAAGAGCAGCAGCGGCAGCGGCAGAAGTGTTTTGTCTTCCTGCCTGTAGCAGCAGAGCAGGCCAGATGAGATCTGAACCTCCACACCAGATGGCAGGTGACGGTTCTGTGGGACGCAGACCACAGGGGACAGGCAATGACGACGCTGGTGTGTGTGTGTCAGTGTATTGCGTTAGGGAGAGAGACGGATAAATAATCAGAGAAGAAAGAGAGAGAGAGTTTTATTGTAGAAATTGGAATTTTAGTTTGAAAAATAAGCTTTAAACTACACTCATGTCACATAAAAATAATGACCTTTCAAGATCAGTAGGTTTTAACTAGCTTCTATATTAGAAAGCTGTAAGGAAGCAAGATTATTAAAGCTTGAAATCCAGCTCAGCTAACGAAATAACCTTGATAACACATACTCGATAGGCCGAATACGAACTTAATCTAACTTAATCTGGACCCAAAGCAACATTTCAATGCAAGCTGATCAGAACACTTGTAAAAAAGTCACAGGACACATTCAAAACTAGCCATTGCAAATAAGAGTCGAATGTGAAAACTATGAGTTAATGCATGAGCAGACTAAGAAATACTTGCTAATTTTACCTGAGGAAAGCACAACACCAATTTGCTTGATTTGAAAGTAAAGTTCTTATAATATAATTAGGACTGTCGAATTAACGCGTTAATTTCGATTAATTAATCAGAGAAAAAATTACGTGCAAAGAAAATGAACGCAGATTAATCGTGCTCTTAGATGCCCCTTGACTCTTTATGTCACCGGCGCGGCCACAGCAGAAAACGTCAGAGAAAACGGTACTTGGCCGAGTGAATGGACAGTTTACATTTAAAAAACACCCCGATGGAACTGTAGATAGGAGCACCGTTCTGTGCAATTCCTGCAGAAAATAATTTTCGTATCATCGCAGTACTTCTAGCCTCAGATCTCAGATCAAAGCACTTAGCAGCTAGCTCGGAGCGAGCTAGCACCAAGGTGAGCAACCAGCCTCGTCAAAGCACTCTCAATCAGGCGTTCAGAAGCAGAATTAGTAAATCTACCTCTGACAGATTAACCAACTCAATCGAGATGGATTGCAATGGACTGCAGGCCAATTTCGGTGGTAGAGGACAGGAGGTTTTACGGATAGCGTAACATAGTGCAAAAGAAGAGAGCAGCCTTGACATCTGAGAATGTAAACAAGCTAGTTTGTCTCAGTGACTGGCTGAGGGAGAAGTGAGCAGTATTGTGAGGCCAATGTTACACTACATGTTGATAAATGAAACTGTTATGGCCTATGTTGCCATAGGAGACTTTTGCTTGGTTTTTGTTAATTTTGTTTATTGTACAATGAAAGATGTTAGGCTATCTTGTGGCAAACAAGATATTGGATATTGGTATTGAAATGAAAGACATGTTGACCAGTTTATAATGCCTACTCATTGATTCACTCATCTGGAATCTCGTTCACGGCTAATGGTGAGTTCCATTTGTACTGTGAAGATGGAAATTGAAGCTGGGAATGTTGTCACACCTGAGTTGATGGCGTTCAAGTAAAACAAGTCGGAAGAATAAGTTTAGCCAGGCTAGCTTTGGAAGCCATTGTTAGCAATATCGGGGTAAAACAACGCATTTCGCAACATGTCCACAGATGGGTTAGTTCAGGGGTCGGAAACCTATGGCTCTTTCAATAACGCGTTATGGCTCGCAGACAATTTTGAGCTGACATTTTTTAACATGTATTAACAAGTAATAAATAATTATACTGTGTCATTTTAAAGTAAAATATTTAGCAGCGAATTTTGTTTTAGTTCTCCCCTCTCCTTTCCTCCACTCTGTCTCTGACTGTAACTGTGTGCGCAAGTGTGTGTGTGTGGGAGGGCGGAGCCCTGCCCTTCGAGAAACAGCTGAGGAGAAACTGGGCAAAGCAAGCAGTCCAGGGGTGTCAAACTCAATCACAGAGAGGGCCAAAATTAAGGCATCGTTTCGGGGTTGAAGCTAGGAAACTGTGCAGCGCCCACAGAGTCATACTTTGCCTTGAGTGTGGCGTTACACTGGAGGTCAATCAGCTCCATTTAGATATTCACATGTGCTGTTTCCACGTCAACTGCAAACGGATTGCTGAGTAGTTCATGCGCAGTCGGGAACACAGCGGTGGAGATGTTTGTCAGTGTTTGGAAACACGTAGTGACCAAAGTTTCCTTAATGCATCCGAGTCTCCCACAGGCAGCTCAGCTTGGAACGCTCTCACTGCATCATACATGTCTGTGATCACACGGCCCTGAAGCTGGAGGTTTAACAGTGAGATGCTTCGTTATGTCGCACAAACAGGCCAGCTCACATCGTCACTTTTCGTCCCAGAGATCTGTGGTGCCTTTGCTTCCAAAAACGGCCAGATTTCCTCACGCAACTCGAAAAATCTATTCAGCACTTTCCCTCGACCTCCATGTTCAGAATGTATCTCCTCAGGAAAAGACTTACATTGACTCTTATAAAGTTTCCTGTCTGTGTTACGGTGCTTATTACATGTTCCATCTCCAGAGCTTTACAACACAGCACTTCCTGGTGTGTGATCGCACGCTCCGTCTGTCGTCAGTCCCGTCAGTTTGTCCAGGGGCAGTTTCATTTCATTCATACATTTAGATACTTCCTCAAATATATATTTTTCTGTGGTTGTGCCATGCATTGATTTAATTACCAAAACCGGCGGGCCAGTTATGATAGAGAAATTATATTTTCTCGCGGGCCGGATATAATTGTAGCCTTGAGTTTGACACCAGTGCAGTAGACACAGAAACGTGCACATAAATTAGATAAAGACAATGGTAGGGGAAACACTGATACTGCTTTTAGTACTCGGAGACGTGATATACTTAAAACTCAATTTTATTAAATATATGGCTCTCAAGGATAATACATTGAAAAATATTTGGCTTTTATGGCTCTCCCAGCCAAAAAGGTTCCCGACCCCTGGGTTAGTTGGACAATACTGTGTGTATGTCTATTTATTGAGACATAGATAAGACAGAAGTTCTAATAAATAGCATATTTCTACAGCTTTTACACTGGTTGATGCGAGGAGCCGCCATCTTGGATTTTGATGTCAGGGTTGGTGAGGTTTTCCCGACCTTCCGAGTCGGAAATTCAACTTCAGTATGCGTTCCAGTTGAAATTTTCGACTAAGAACTCGGAAATTCTGACTTCCCAGTACGAATGGAACACATGATAAATTCAGAAGCAACTTTCTAACAATGTGTTCCTACCTGTCAGTCTTTATTAGTGTGTGCAACAGGATAAGACGACACCCGCAGATGCCTTCTTCAGCTCAGTAACATGACACTGCCTGCAATCTGCCACTGTTTACTACCTCTCACAGAGCAGAAAATAACTTATTGTGTGTGTAGCTGACAATTCTGTTTTGTGGTACTATGTGTGTGTGTGCTGGTCTTTGTCGATCTGCCAGCAGAAGGCAGCCCACCAACTGCCCCCAATTACACACCCTGCCCTGTGACACATACCGCCCACAGACTGAGCAATGTCTCACGGTGAAAATCCAGACAGGTGTAATTTTGTGACACGGCTGGTTTGCTGTCACACACCCAGCAACCATCCCGGGGGACAGTTTATTTAGTCGACCATCCACGTCATCAATCTACATCTGGGCGACTGGCAGCATGTGGGATTGTTAATAGATCAGCCTCATTTTTTCAGATTACATTTACAAATGGGGGATTTGTCTGGTTTTTGCTTACTTTTTAACTGCAAGTGGTGATGATGTGGTAGGGTAAACAATTATGTCATGCTCAGTACTGCTCTGTTTCCTATATACATTAATTCATACATTATATATACAGCATTTATCTCGAAAAAAATACCTTTGGTATGTGGTCGTATATCCCGCCGAGCTATGCATGTATTTTTTAAAAGGGTGTATTTTGGATCATTGTACTTCTACCGCCTCGGCTAATAGCCCCCATCTGTTACCATAGCAACACACAGGTAAATGGAAAGGAGTGCTTAGTTCGCCACGCAGCATGAAGCCCATTTCTAAAACTGTTGACCTATAAAAAACATACACCCACCAACGTGAGGAGTCTACCGGAGCCATATATGTTTCGGACTCTTTGTGTGTTTAAAGGCAGCAGATGCAGAAAGAAAAATCAATAACTGAAGTTTTTTTATATACAGGGTCTGTGTTGTCTTTGACCAAACTTTTTTATGTGTGTGTGTGTGTGTGTGTGTGTGTGTGTGTGTGTGTGTGTGTGTGTGTGTGTGTGTCTCATGTCTTTTAAATTAAATCACATACTGTGTAGAGAAGAACTCTAGGAAAGTAAAACACATCTGTCTTTTTCTGTCTCTCTCAGGAAATTTGTTCTTCCCTGCATCTATCTTTCTTTTTCTATCGCACCAACTCCCTTTTCCCAACTTCATCATCCTCTCTGCTCTCGCCGCTTCTCTTCCATCGTTTGCACCTTTTCAATCTCCGTCACTTGTTTTGTTTCCTTTTTTGGTGAATTAATTTCCCTTCTCCTGGTCTCCATCCTCCCTCTTTTTCTTTGTCTGATGAGTTTTCTGTCACCCTTTACATACCTCCCCTTTCACTTTTCATCACCCCCTTTACCTCCCTTCATCCTCCCGTGTTTCTCCCCCTTGGGCTTTGCTATGTCTGATCTATCAGAAGCTCCAGACAGCAGGCAACCATCGGAGACACTGACCATATGGGAGGAATAGTGATTGTGCTCTGTTGGTCTCTTATTGTGATGTTTCCTTTTTTATTTTTAGCCTCCTCCCAAAACACTTCTTGTAAAGCTGTTCTCTTCAGCTCCTTTCATTTTGCTTCTCGCTGAATCTTTCAGGCCGTCAAGAGCCAAACGGCTCAGTTGTGGTGGCGAGTGGAGGGGGAGGGGTGGGGCGATTTAGAGGAAGTAGGTATTTCAGCGACAAAGCCACGGACACGTGTATCGAGGGATCATTAGGGATTAATGTAACAGTTGTGTATCTCTGCTGTATTGTTTTGCTTGTTTGGGCTGTTTTTTAAATGCAAAACGTTTGTCTTCAAAGAGAATTGAGGCCATGAGGTATTTTTGACTGGTGTATTTTACGGATTTTTGTATACATGGCATAGAAAATTTGAGAGAAAACGGAGAATTTTGTTAGGATTGTGGGAAATAGAATGGCAGCTTCAGTTAAATATTTGTACAGAATATGCCTTGGTGTTTTAAGTTGTCTTGCATTCTGTTTGTTTGAGTGCAGGTATAATTTATGCACTAATCAATATTTTTAAATACCCAGAGGATCAAATGACTATGCATAACGTTAACCGGGTCGCCCGTAGTGACGAACCAGTTTTAATTCACTCTCACTGCTGTCATCAGCATAGTTTCCAGCTACAGCAGGCAGCTGTCTTCAGTGACAGAGCTCTGATACATCCCACTGTAATCCACCTGCCCAGGACCAAACGTTAGGGACTAGCTGGGAAACATAATGGAGCATTTAGCAGCCATTTTAATCATTTTTGATTTTGGTAGGTGTATTGGCTTTTTAATGGAGTATCATGAGAAGAAAATTCTAGCTTTTCAAATTCCACTTTATTATCTGATGGCAAATACTTGGCACGATTCCATTTCAAAAGACTTAAACTTCATAAAGGTTTATCTCAATGGCTATTTGTTTGGATCTGAATCATGGGACGGATACACAAATTATTTTACGCTTTCGTTAACATTGAGATATAGGGCACGGCCTTGGCGTCCGAGTCTCCTTCTAGTTGGTCGTGAGACATAATAAAGACACGCACACATCACACCACTTTGTTCTCTCCTTGAGGTATCTCTACACCAGGGGTGCCCAAAAGGTCGAGTGTAGTGCGGGTAGATCACGCATTGTTACAAAAAAAAATATATATATATATATTCCCCAACGGAACCCTGCGCTCCCTGAAATTCAAGTTTTTAGTTTTTTTCTTGCCTTGCGCATTCAAATTCCCTCCTCCGCTCTGTTTCACTCCCGCACACACCTACAGAGTGGAGAGGAGTGAACTACGCACTAGCACCCCCCGGTCGCAGCATTTTTTAATACAGGTAGATCACTTGGACCTGGTCATTTTAAAAGTAGCTCACATGCCAAAAAAGTGTGGGCACCCCTGCTCTACACTATAGATCTGCATATTCATTTTACAACACCAACTATGAGGGCAATAGACTTGCGAAACAGCTGATATCATGATCACATACTTGTTGAATTAACAGAAAAAAAGAGCAAATATGATTTAAAAAGTTGGCAAATCCTGTCACATGTTATCCAAATTTGACTTTTTTACTCACTTGTTTATCAAAATGAACTGAGTTGAAATTCCGGTATGCTGCAAGTGCTTTCCTAGAGGCATGTGTTAATTTGATGGATAAATCGGGGTGTTATCTGTACCGTGTTGGAGAATCCTCCTTGTCGGTGTCTTTAAGCTCCATTGTCCCCCATTAATCACAGAATAAGTCATTATAAAAATCCTTCAGACAGAGGTCTTATTGTATGTAACCTTTCGCTTATGTCACTTTTTTCATTCCTCTCCTCAAGGTGAATTCCAATAATAGATAGAGTGAAAATATGATTAATCACATGGAACTAATGGCATGTTTGTGATGAGTGTGAGTAATCGTCCCAGTCTTTAAGAGTCCATGCAATTTAAAAGAAGGGGGCATAAATCTATCAATTGAATCTATGTTGCCAACATTTGTGTGTGTCTGACAGGGTTAAAATAAGACATACTAAGGCTTAAAAATAAATGTTAACTGAGTTTGTTATGCATTGGGTGCCAAATTATTCTCTATCATTTTTCTGTCAGGTTTAGTCGCTATATTTGTATCAGTCATTCCATGTGTCTACAGACACTGGAATCACATTCACTTTGCATTCCAATGATTCCAAAATGTAAAATACTTTATTGCTCCCCCCCCCTCTATCTACACTCGCTTTATGTTTTTTCTCCTCGCCCCTCGCTTGCCAAGCTATGTGGCATTTGGGCCGTCAGACCATAACGGGCGGATTGTTTGGTCTGTCTGAACATGATAAGCTCTCTAAAACATGTCAATAGTGCAACTGGCAGAAGACAGCAGCAGCAGCATAAGGGCCATAAACTGGCCCCAGCCGACTGGACTCATCACCAAGTCCTGCTAAAGTCAGTGGCGGTGATTTATTTACTGTACTACCATTCCAGACAAAAAAACTCTACTTGCTATTGACGGATTTGAATTTGAATTATACAAGTATTTAGGTTTTATAGTCTGCGCTGTCGCTGTTGGTGGAGCTACAACTCCCTGAGCAACGCCAAAGAAGCTTTAGGGATTGAATTAGCTGACTGACAAACACAGCAAATACAAAAGTTAACTTGTGACCTCAAGAGCTTTCAAACTACTTCACGTGGACTTGTGCAGTGGACGTAGTTTGGTCAGTTTTCATGGAGATAACTCGGTTGTCAGTTGAATTATATAATGTTGTTTTACGCGATAACAGAGAGAACTGACAGGTAATAAAACTCTCTATGCTGAGGATAAACATGAGATGTGGTTAAAAAAGCTCTAGTAAAAGCTAGTAAATGGACCTTAGGCCAAGGGTTAAATGATTTTATGTTGTGTCTGGTCAGTTATGTTAACTGTATTTATGTTCATGTTTAGTGTTTAGGTCAGGCTTTTGTTTAGTTTCATGTTAGTCCGTGGTTGTCATGTGAACTTTGTGTAGTTAGATTCACTCATGTCTAGTCTCGTCGTGCACTTCCAGTTTTATTTTATACTTGCCTCTTGTCCCTCTTTCCAGATCCCTTTACTTCCTCCCTTGGTGTGATTGTCTGCCCCGCCCCTGATTGTTTCCACCTGTGCCCTCTCACCTCATGTTTAAATAGTCCTGTCTCCCCTTTGTCTTGTGCCAGTTCGTACTTGTTCAGATGTCGTAAGTCTCGACGCGTGATCAGGTCAGGTTTTTGTCAAGTTTAGCTTTTTCAATGTGCCTCATTATGAGAGTCTTTGTTTTGTATTTAGATTTTGATATCCTCTTAGAGAGTGATCTTTTGTTTAATTCTTTGTTCTCCTCCTCGTGAGTGATCGTTTATTTGATACTTTGATTGTTAGTAAAATCCTCCTTATGAGCGCTATTGTTTAATACTTTTGTTTTCAGTAAAGTATTTCATGTTGTTACTTTACATCCGTCTCGGAGTCGTGCTTTTGAGTTCACCAACCTTGTGACAGAGTTCCTTCACATTTTAGCCTTGTGAGAGGCCATAGGAAATGTTCTTATCTGTCAGTCTACTGGTCCACCATTTTCATCTAAACTGGAATATTTTAACAACTATAGGGGGAATTGCCATCCAATTTTTTGCACACATTCATGGACCATGGAGATTCACGGAGAGGATCACTCCTAATAACTTTGATGATCCCCTGACCTTTCCTCAGCGCCATAAATATGTCAAAATTTCCACTTACCCTGCAACATATCTCAACATCTACAAGATGACCGCCATGAGGTTGATACTTATGGATTTGAGTGAAATGTCTCAACAACTTTTGAATGGTGACAGTCGAGCTTTAACTAAAAGTGCATCAACAGAAAATGAATTGCTATTGTGATAATGTATTCATTGTTTTGTAATGTTTCCAGCAAATATGCAAAACTCTTGCTTCCAAAGTGTGTACTTTCTGCTTTTCACTATTTTATTTAGTTGTATTTGAATCGACACATTGGATTCTGGGAAACTGATGCATGTTTTTTCCCAATTTTTGGTCATTTTATGGACAAAAGTGATTGAGAAAATAAACATTGGTTGCAACCCTAGAGGGGAACGCAAAGAATCCTAACTAACAGTTGTAAAAGGTCTTTCTAAGATAATTTGTGAGCTACGTATTTCTTGCTCACAGTAGCTTACTTGTTTTGGTTACCTTGACAGATTCAGCTAAAGCTCTCTTCAGAAGTGTCACAGGTGGTGGTGACCTGACGGTGCACATCTCAACACCACCCAGAACACTTCAGAGGAAGGCAAAGCTGCAGCTGAAGCTGTCAAGGTAAATGCACTAGAAAGCTAGTCAGTAAGGAGCAATTCTCAAACGAAGCCTTGCTCTTTGACTCAATTCACTATAATTTTACCCAGCCAATTTCATATTTTTTCCTTAGTTTTTTTTTTTTTAGACTTTTACCTTCAATCTCTTACAAATCAGTTCATGCGCCACTCAATACAGCATAAGACAGTTTGTCATTAATATCACAGTCATGAAATACACCAGTATACTGTAAGTGACCATATAATTTTTCACTTAAAGTAACATTTTTGATAAACCTCCTTCCATCAGAATGGGGGTCAGGAATAATTTACTGTAGATCAGTTTCTACTTGCTGCACTAAAATAGCTACAAACTAAGAAGGAAAAAAAACCCAATTAAACCCTGTTTCTATTTTCTCATGCAGACAAACGTGCAGTTATACATCTTATGACGCTCATGCTCTCTATACTTCCCTATGTATGAGCTCCATAACACTGACACGCTGTGTGTCAGTGTTGTACAATATTGTACTTGCAATAAAATGCAATCAAAATCTTGCTTGTGACTTCTCTGACCTCACATCTCTCTGCATGTCTACACTGCTGAAATGCAATCAAAGGTTTTTTTTTTTTTTTTTTCTAAAAATGTATTCATATCTCCCTTTTTGTATTATGTTAAAATTCATTGATTTATACCACCAACATACTAAGAAGAAAATATCAGATTCTGTATTTGTTCCCTCAGAACAAAATACTGTTGCATGGCTGCTAAGCCCCTCAGTTGCTTTTTACAAAAAATAAAGTCATTACTACTTCAACAACAGCTCAGTGTGCGACGATGCAGAAGGCAGATCTGACCTCTCACTCTGATCTGACAATATAATAGATGAAGCTATTTAAACTTGGTGAGTCTATACACATTCATGAGATGACTCGTACGGTGCCGTTTTCCACAGCATCCATAAACTCTCATTTCGGTCATGAATATGATTTTCTTTTTTTTAAAAAAGAGGGCAGAAATTCCTCAAGTCAGGATAGGATGTAACGGGGACTTACGAGAGGGTTCTCTCCAGGTGCCCTCCTGTGGAGCCGATGATTTCTCCAAGGGTACAGAATGTCTGGCCCAGAAAGTCCTTTAGGGGTAAAAAGATGGAAGAGAAAATTAATTGCATGACGGGTCCAGCCAAGTGAGACGTACTGTAATACAACCCTCAGATAACTAAGAATTTAAAGTGTTGCTGGGATCATTCCCCCTCTTCAGACCTTTAAAGGTATCACTTCCTGATGCTTTTTTAATATAAGTGATAAAATCCACAGCACTTCTATGCAAAAATGTATTCTTATAATTATGAGTATGACGTGGTGTTCTACTTTGTCTCTGATGCAGCAGGTGTCTGGAGGTGTTGATCACCTTTGTTGGTAGCACCCGGGCCTTCCTGGCCGCAAAGCCCTCTTTGCTCCTTTACATTATTGTTTTGTTCTCTTTTTACAGCAACATCTCCTCCTCACACTATTCATACACCCTCAACCGCCGATTACTGATGACCACATCTGATCCTTGTCTTAGTCTATTTAGGGTTTATTATGACTCTTTGCTGAATAAATTACTGGTTATTTTCCTTCCGTCTGCATCTCCCTCTGTTTTGTCATGGCTTCAGAGCCAGGTCGTGACACTGAGGTAATATGATGTTTCAGCAGTCTTTAGGCCCTTTTCAGACACGATGGGACATCGGCAACCACTACGCTCTGAAAGTCATTATTTCTAATGGCTCTCTGTTTCACTACGGCTTTTTTGCTGCGTCGAGCAAAGCAAGTGTGCAGGGCTGCGCGCTGAGCGAATACCCGACGATACAAACGAGGCAGCCGGCCTGACAAAGAAGGCAAAATGGAGGAAAAACGAATATTGTGTGTTTCTGAAATCTTTGAACTGCACAACTAAACTTTGCGCTTGTATCGAGACCTCGGGAGGGAAATCCCTGTCTTGGTGACACATTTTCAACCAAGTAGGCATATCAGGTATGTTTTAGCAGGTGGCTTGTAAGATGGCAATGTGTAGCCTATATCTGGGGTTTTCAAAGACTAAGACTATGGGCCGCCCCTCACACAAAGCTTGGAAAAAGGCAGCCCCCTTAGTTTACTTGTTTTGTCTGCTAAATTCCTGAATGCCTATGGGATCATGATTATGTTATTTGATCCTGACACTCATCAATTGAGCCAAGACGGCCTAATATTGATGATTGTCAAAACTACAGATTTTACCAAATACATAAAATTAGGTTTCTGATTTTGGGAAAAACCTTTAACCATATAATCTGGACAGCCTTTAGGCAAATAACGAGGATCTTCCACACTTAGTCTTTTCAGTACCAAATTATCTCATTTTGGTTCCCTCGACAGTGTTTCTATGCTGTAACGTGGTAGAGGGATGGTAACACAAAGAGGGAATTTCGTACAAAAAAAAGACCATAACTTAGAAGATACCCAGAATTTTTAACTTCACTTCTGAAATGTAATTTTAGCTTCAGCTATGTTATCGTACTGAAAGAGAACTGTGGATTTCCTCAGTTTACAGTGAAATCACTTTCAGAAGGGATTTCATGATGTCCAGTATGGACAGGAGGAATAATTGTAGCAAGTACAAACCTGTTCCAATCTTCCTCCTGACTAAGTAAGACAAACTTAAAAGATGTGAACATATCCTTTAATAATGCCCAGCTTGATGCAGCCGCAGTGCGATTCTTAATTTTATGCATCTCTAAGACGACAGTTTGCTCAGTTTGTTAAAGATTCCCATTTATTAGCAGTGCTTAAACCTTTTTGAGTTAATAAGTTAGCAGAGAAGAACCAGTCAAGAAATCTAATGTAGTAATAATGTGATTAGTCACACATTGAACTAATCACATTATTACTACATTAGATTTCTAGGTCTTGCGTGCTTTCATATACAGGGTTACCACTGAAGATAATAGGCTCAACAGCAGTTATGAAAGCCCATAAATTGTAATTGGATATATTAAAGTTATTAAAGTTCAATTGAAGTTTAATCTCATGTTATTAAAAGTGTCACTTTAAATGTAAGTTTTAATTTAACCTTTTATATAAGCATGCATTAACCCAACTGGGTCATGCCCATAAAGTCGTAGCAGGGTGCATTATGCAGGTGCTTGTTGACTGATTATATTTAAAAGCAATACACTGTGCAGAAGGCATGTCCTCATGGTAGAAAATAGAGTGTTTACCTCTTCAATCAGCATTTTCATTGAACAACAGAGTTTGAAGTTAACAACCAGCCTGCACACTACAGAGAAATAACCATATGGCAACAAAGCAGGGAGATGACACGACACAATCAAACTCCTGCAGAGTATTATGTGTTGATGTGTGTCGCGTGTGGGCGAGCAAGTGTAAGTGCGAGTCCCACAAACTGAATCTGTGTGTAGCTCCTGTAAATGCCCCAACGTGTACAATCTGATGTAGTATACTGTGTCAAATGACATCTGCTTTCACTTTGAAGTCGAGTTCTGAGAGTTGCTTTACCTGAGCGAATGATAAAATGCAGACAGACAAAATGAAGAACAAGACTACATGGGAGGCTTTCCGGGTGAGAGCTGTTGGTGTTAGTCTTTGATGAAATGAGATGAAAGAATGGGAGAAAAATACAATAAAATGAAAGTGAATCAAACAGAAAAATCACAAGTCCCTTCAAGGGACACTGAAATATATTGGAAAATAAAAAGTGAAATGAATGGAGGATATAATAATAATACCAGGACTCATGAGAATAACACAATTTGCATATGCACTACTGACCTTCTGCTCTCCCAGGAGTTGATTTGTTAAGAGGAGGGAAAAAAAGCCTTAGTCACAAAACAGATTTAGAGTATACTAAATAGATTTACTCATGCTTTGAGTTTGACATAGCTACTTACGTGTTTGGAAATGTTACAGCTTCTGGAGTCCACATTGTACCTTTAACAAAAATAATAAATTGTGACAATGCATTTAAAGAGATATAGATAGACCCTCTGGTCTTGAAATAAATTAAGCTGTTTACTTCTAAGAGAAACATTTTCCTTGCCTCATTTTTATGTGTTGGGCAGTAACACATTACTGAGTAAAACATCTGTAATTAAATTGCACTTACTAATCCCAGTAATAGTCTATTACTTCAACATGGGCATTGGGAAATTTGCTGACTGAATGGAAGGGTTTGTATAAATATCGTCTCCGTGCGTTCGGTGGATAGACATGTTAGCTTGACTCGGGTTGGAGGTGAGGGGAGTCAACTACTAAAATTCATCTAGCTACAGCTAGCTAGTAATGCTGCATTCAGGAATCACTTTGTTTTGTTTGAGTTGGGGGATGTTCAAGAGTTTTAAAAATGATTGAGTTCTTAGGGGTGTCACTATATTGTTATTGATGCATAAAGGCATGAAAAGCCCCAAAAAATAACTTTAAACACACAAACAGAAGAGACATGCGGGTTTGGAGATTGTTGAAAGACCAGTTTGCTAAAACTGTGTTGAGCAACGCAGCTCATATAACAAGTTATTAGCCTAGTGTTGCTGTTGAGTGATCAGTAGAATAATTCAAGCAATACGTCAACAACCAGCAAAATATGCTTATTTGTTCATTAATTTCAGCTGCGGGGAGAAAGCATTAGCACTTAACTTAGATTAGGAAGCAAGATGTAAAATTACTACCATTAGAGCTGCTGGTAGACATAACTTACATTTTTACCAATGCTAGCAAGTTTCCCCTGCTTCCACTCTATATGCTAACCCAATTGACTCTCAGCTCTAGCTTCATAATTATCACAAAGACATGAGTTTTATCCATCTTCTCATCCAATTCCCACAAAAAGCATATTTCCCAAAACATCCCAAAACATTTTTTTTATAAAAAATATTCTCAGAACTTGTCCAGTACTTTTAATCATTAGCAAACCTTTTCCAATTAAAAATAAATTAAATAAGAGCTAGTGATAGTGTTGTATCATGTATGATATTTTGAAATTCTACTGTAGTATCTGGGTTATTTTGCAAAACTTATTTGCGGATCAAAATAGGGAATTACCTTGCAAAGCAGGAGGAATGCTCTGAGGTATGAATTATTTACAACACCAACAGAACAGAATCATCACAAACAATGTTCCTGTTCCATTTTCATGTTCAAACTGTATACAAGCTCCCGCCCTACAGACCCCAATGAGCAAGAAAAGCACATTGCTGTGCCTTGGTTAAAGCCACAGAGGCATGTAAGTGATCTTTCCTTGTTATTGATTTATGATAACAGGGAGGTGAACTGAACAGAATAGCCAAGCAGGTATTCACACACTAATTTAATCAATGGGGGTATCAAGCAAACTTCGCAAGTGACCTTTTTAAAAATCTCCTTCCATGATTGGACCTCCCAGCATTTAATCTTAGCCGTCATTTGCCTGTTCACTTATCCCAATCGGGCTTTTCATTAAACTGAAGACCTGCAGAGAGAGAATTTATTCAAATGTCATCAAAGGCATTTGCTATTTTTGGTTTGTTACTCTGAACCCACACTGAAGTATTTACATATCAGAATGTATCCAAATTTAGAATGAAATGAATTCAGATTAATTCAGAAAAATAATAATGATATACTGTCAGACTACTTACACATCAAACCTTAGATTTTGTTTCTCTTCAAAGAAGAAATCGAGGACAAACTTCCTGACGAAATCTGGATTCCGAGTGTTATCGATCACCTCAGTCCTTCCAAACTACGAAAATAGAAAGGAAGAGATAATTGGTGCTAATAGCAGAATTGATTCTTGAGCCCACACATGTTGTGATACTCACGCCAAGAAACACACACACACCAGAGAAAGAACTTAATAAAAATTAATGAGATTCAGCAGCAACCCAGATTACCATTGTAATATTTCACACAGGATTGGAATACATAAATATGAATCTCCTTTGCAAAAATATGACCACACTGTATCATACTGAGCTTCATTGTGCTATGTGCTAAGTCTTGTGTCCCCGGAGAAATCAGACAGCTTAATCTGAGCTACATTTGACCGAGGTCCAGCCTCCCTCCTGGGCCAGGCCTTCTCTCCATCTCGCTGACAATCTCACCGGTAATCCCCCCGGTGGACT
The DNA here is from genome assembly GCF_900634415.1 of Cottoperca gobio. NCBI lineage: Eukaryota > Metazoa > Chordata > Actinopteri > Perciformes > Bovichtidae > Cottoperca > Cottoperca gobio. The sequence goes on from NC_041361.1 coordinate 19,589,473, forward strand.
GCCAGACTCGCTTACGCGGCCTGGCCCGACAGCACCGTGTAATGAGCTATTGATCTTGGCACTGCCTCACTGCAGCCTCAATACCTCGATTCATGTCTTTAGTGCGCAGCGCACATGATCCATGCAATCAACTGCATCCCCAGTCTAGCCATTACCAAGGCTACACAGGGGAGTGTAGTGGACCTCAGAACCTACCTGGTGTATCGAACCAAAAGGAAAATCCTCTGATATTTTCTTATAGTGTTTCTATTTTTGGGTTTATAATCTCACTGAGCGGTTAATGGGAGCTGGGGCATACGTGACGGTTAGGGAATTGCTTTGTAACTGGGGGTGATGCTTTTCATTGTCCTACCTACAGTAAGCAGATCAGTTGGAAAGACAATTATTGGTTTCAGCATTGGCTATGTACATAGGACTGGATCTGTTACTAATACCATGTATTTCTACCCCTTTGAGTTCTTAAGCCAACCTCTGAGAATAAACATTACTCTGAATAATAACAACAGCAGTGCATGAAAGGAGGATTTGTGCTGTTGTTTCCCATGTGTGTATGTTCAGAGTAAATCTGCAGGTCTCTAGCCAGTGTGTTTTATATGACCCTGAAATTAGCACTGTGTTTGTGTTCTACAGCGTGACCTTGGTAGAGCGGACTCAACACCTGAAAAGTACCCAGATTAAGATGTATTTAAGGTCGTTATAATTAAAAAGGTTACTTTGAATGACTTTTTCTTAATATATTAAACATTCATGATTAAGTAAGTATGTGACATCCCATTTTTCCAACTGAGCCTCACCCTCTTCAAACCAGTGAGAATAACACAAACAAAAACACAATCACAGAAATAATGTAATTGAAAATAAACAAATTGTTTGAGATATTAGTTTGTTTATGTAGGGCCCAAATTTTCCATAGAAAAAAGCTGATTTGAGAAAAAGTGTTTTTCAGGTCCTTTATGCAAACGAGATGACCTGGAAATAATCAGACCACAAAGTGTCACGGTGAAAACCCTCCATGCGCCTTAGCAAAAATGTTCCGCTTCAAAAGACTCCTGTCTCAGAAGTTATTCTATTTTGTGGAGCCCTTTATACAAAGGAGGTTAAATAAAAGTTGCTTTTCAACAGAGCTAATAACCTACGATAACTTTCCGAAATGTGGACTCTCCAGCTCTCTATTCTATCAAAGGTTAGCAGTATGAAGATGGTCAATGTCGCAAATGAATGCGTCAAAGTTGTGCAGATTTACTTCATTTACGCAATTGAATGTACTAATTGCGACGATTCCAATAAAGTAAATACATTCAACCATAAAATGTTTTAAAAGTGAGTGTGACCAGGCCTTTATTCTAGTTCTAGAGCATACAGTATGTAGTCCTCCATGGGCCACCATAGAAGATTTGTAGTCTGGATTATATTCATTGCCTGCAGAAAATGGTACCTCCTGCGATCACGACAACCAGCCTCACGCAGCCGGAAGAAAAAACGCAAGTAAACACTCCACAATGGAGAGAGGAAGAGATAGATAGTGATTTAATAAAAAACAAATGGTCCTTGAACGAATTGATTTTTCTTTTTGTCTTGCTAATGAGGAATGCAAATGCTCAAAATGTCCCTCAAAGGACAACATTTCATCCACAAATGATATATTGAGTATTGCCATAATGCAAAAACATTATGTCAAAAGAAAACAAAGGATTTGTCAGGTTTCCATTTAAGCATAATTATCAGTTCATGTTGTGGCTGACAGCGAGATGTTTACTCTGCTGATTGCGATGCAGTTCATGCCGGGTTTTTGATTAAGCCCTGCCACATGGAATAAAGTAGGTGTGAGGTATCCTGAAGTGAGGGGATCAGTGGTGGCAAAGCCGTCACTGACTCAGTGTTGACTTTGAATTTGCAAATGGGTAAATATACCGACTAAAGACAAAATGTCATAGGCAAATAGGATAAGGGAAAATAGGGCTAATAGACGACATGCAAATATGTCTGTGTGCCGAGGAGATATTCAAAGAAGCATTAATGAACAGAAAGTCACATAACCACTCTTTAAAATAAGAGTGACACAGGGCGAGACAGCTAGAAGTCTTGAGGAGCAGACTGTGAATATTTGATGAGACTGAAAAGGGAATCTTCCTTCTTTTTTCTCCCAGCCCTGAGTCATGATATCTAACATCAGAAACCTGATATAACGAGATTCTTTTTATTTATTTATAACCTTACCGTGTACTACTAATTCATCAGCTTGGGTCACGTATGACTCTTTTTTTTCCTGAGTCCGTTTCAGACAGCGGTTACACTTCAGTAGGCAAGTGAAGTTCTCTGAGTTTGCAGTGAGTAGTTGTCTCTGCCCCCCCTCTCCCCCCTCTCTTTCTCTCCCAGCCTTGACTGAAAGTCACTAGCATCATGAAAAATTCTTGAAGTTAATAATTTTGCATTCCCGTAAGACAATATATCTGGCAGGTATACACAAATATTGGATATTGGAGAGGAAGAAGGTTGCTTAACATACCTCCCTCCATTCTTTGGTTCCCACGGCCTGCAAATACAACACGACCACTGGAAGGGAGAGAGGAGAAGAAGCCAGCCGAAGGGGAAGAAAGAAAAGAAGAAAAAAGGAAGAAATTATTTAAGTTTAGTGATTAGCCTGATGGTTGGTTCATGTTGGCACCTGCAGCACCGGACAGATATTAAAACACTCAGGTAAGAAAATCAATGCGACCCACATCCATTTTCATTAGTTCTAGCATCTGAAAGCAAAGTCAATGATTCCATAATAGAAACCATCACATGCTATTGTTAGAATCAGTCGTTGCAGCAAGTGTCCCACAACGACATACAGTGCATACGCTACAAGTGGCAAATCCCAAAACAGCCGTAGTAATTATGACTCGAGCGATGTTATTATACACAAATGCTAAACTTCTACATGAGAGAGCGTTGTTCATTTCCTGACAGTCTAACCACGATATTTCCCTAATTTGTTGTCTTGCTATGATGATGAGTTATTTGAACCCTTATCTCTATTAACAGATATCTGCATATGAATGCAGAATCTGTGGATCAACTGGTAAGATTTTGGCATTGGAATCGTTCTGGTTTCAGTTTGTAGTCTGAATGTATTGACCAATCTTGTTTGAGAAGGCTTTGGTTAATTGCAGGTAAACAGTCAGTGTGGAGAGAAAAATTAATCTCTGAACCCATCTGCTGTCGTCTGTCGTCAAACAGTTTTCTTTAACATTACATCCATTTGTTAGCATGGCCATAGACTCTTAGTGAGTATAAGCTTGAGTTAAAGTAAGGATCCCCAGACTAGCCATTATTTGTGCTTTGCTGTTAACATAGTCCTACCGTGGTTTGTTCACCAAACTTTATATTTTTTTCTTCTGAGGAGAAATTTTGCTTTTGAGAAAAATTGCATAAATATGCAATAAGGCAGAGGCAGCACGTTGATAACCAAGAAATTCATCATGTTGACAAGTTGTGGTTCAAACATATTTAAGTTCTTCCATAAGCAAACAAACAACACCCACTAAAAGGCTCTTGTGGGATGTATTACCAACAAGCCGTTGCTGTTTGTGTCTACACGGGCAAAATGAGACACTGTGCCTCTGTGAAGTTTGGACTTCAGCTCTAATGAACTTCAGGCTGTCTGGACCGGCAGAAAATTAAAACCACATTTTCCCTCCTAATGAGCAATTAACAGAGGGAAAATAACAGAGAAAGGGCAGCAGGCAGCAAACCTTTTGGGCATTGCGTCTTAAGAAGAAAACAATCTTTTCTTTGTCAGAATGTTAACCATACAGGAAGCATACAATACTGCTTAAAAGGGTATTACAAGTTAATCAGTTTGGGAATAACATGTTAGCCTTCAATTAGATTACAAAACACAAAACAATAAAGGCAAACACACTCCAGGGATTAAATCTGCTCGTACCAAAGTCATACGACAATGCTCTCTCTGGCCCAGCAACTGAAATAATGCAGAGAGCGTGTCTCCTTATCAGACATCACAGTCCCAAGACCTTGATTTTTCCCCAAGGTTGCAAAGTAACAGCGCCACAGCCCGACAGTGGGCTCAGACTAATCCGCGTCAAGGCTACATTGGTGTCGGCTGTGTCCTAAGAACCTGACTGATTGCCTGCTTTATGGAAAGTGACTGAGAAAGGAAAGAGCCCATCTGGTCAGCCACGGAGCGGCCAAATCACAAGGTATCGTTGTCTCTCCTATTCCTACTCCAACTACAACTGCTGAAAATAGTCAGGCTGCAGGATGGGTACCCAGGTGACTCTGAACCAGAACGAATCGTAAATGAGCAGAAATATTACTAAATTATCACATGGAGCCACAGCTGAACAATGTACAGTATAGAGTACTGCAGTGGCACAGAAAAACAACGGATCTCTTGCAAAATTGGGTGTGCACAGGCATTTTGAGGCAAGTGGGGCATTTTTTCTTTAAAATGGGCATAACTACTTCCAACTTTAACAAAAGATGTTAACATTCTTTAATGGAGATGAAGTATATAGGAACTACTTCCCTTTGCAGCCTCCCTTAGCTCTTTATGCCTCTGTCACCTCTTTAAAGGGGGCATTGCCACTGTAATGAGCAACATTATATCCTTTGCAAAACCTCCAACTTGCTTCCAGTTAAATATCAAGTAACATAGCTCATTTGCACTGAATAGAACATAAAGCTCCATATTAGAAGAAAAGCTGTAAAAATACTACAATGTCTTACACCTAAAGCTAGCGTGTTGAATGAGTGAGAATGGTTGGTAGTGTGAGTGGGAAGAATGGACCACTATGCAGGCTTTGATTTTCCAGATAAACAAAAATGATTTATACCGGCAACAAAACCAAAAATTATAAACCATTTAGTTTAGTTGATCACTTCGGGTCCTCTACAGACCATTAATGAATAAAAAAACAACTTCCTCCATTTTCCTGGAGAGTGAAAAACACAGACCAACGGGTACGCTTTCTTCCAAAATCTTTTATACCATGTAATCTCCTGTCTGGCAAATCAGGCAGGATCTCTGGAATTAGTACCACTTTGAACCAGGTGGCATCAATCTCCCCTCATTTGGAGCTATTTGGTAGTCAATTGTAGATCTACAAAAGATATTAATAAAATATCCCTGTCAAGAGGCATAATCATGTACATATTGTTAGTGAAATTGATGAACGAGTAAACATTTCCTTCTTTGTAACTGACTAACATTACAGCAGGAAAATAACCAACACAGGCATCTTGATGGGGAAGTGCAGTCCTTCTTCTTAAAAGGTATAATATTTAACATTTCCACATTAAAATGTTGTTGAGTTGCGTCTCATTATTCAAAATATTTCCAACCATTTTCAAACCCAGAAAAATATGTCATTTTGATCCAGGTAACGGTCCGTTTCATTTCGTCGCCTGTAATGGCAATAGAGCCTATGCCCTTTGCACATGTGACAGCGTTGTGGTTGTCGGCCAGAGTTTGTAGCTTGTGGCTCCTCCGTCCTTTGTCCCCCGGGGAAAAACTGATTTTTAATGTGAAACTGATTTATTCTGTGTTTTCACTGGATTTAATCACCGGGTGTGTTAGTTTTGGAGAGGAAAGAGACCTCTGCGAATAATTTGGCTCAGGGTAAAAACCTCATAAACATCAGGATCTTAAGTTACTAGAGAAACAAGCTGAGCAAAACTTAGCATTTAGCTTGCAGCCCCTTCATCCTATGTTCACTGAACTGCATCAGAAAATCAATGGTTTATAATGTGAAAATGCTTTATTCAGTGTTTTTAACCTTGTGTTTTGATTAACAGAAAATTACATATTGTTCAGTCAGACGTGTCAGGAAATTAAAGTCACCTTACAGAAAAGCTGTGTAAGCAGAAAGACTAAACACAAGTGAACAAGCATTTCTCAAACATCACAAATTTGTGCCTCATATAAATGTTGATCAGATGAGCGAGAGGAATGTGCACCTTCCTCTCAGCGTTTATGCCAAAATGTACAAAAGGAAATTACATTTTTGGAGTACAGCCGCCGCAAGTAGAATACAGCCGCCGCCGCCAGTGTTCGTCTGCGTTACAGCCACCGCCAGTGTTCGTCTGCGTTGAAGCGTCCAGCAAAGACTGCTGTCAATTATTACGAGAAAGAACGGACAACAATCGATCGTCAAGGATAATTGTGAAGCGATGTGTTGTATGGAGATGTGGGGCCGTCTCCAAATCTAGCTTTCTGTGGCCAAAAGATGATAAAATGTCGAGTTTATGGACAAGACAAGTACGTCAATGAAACCGACGATTAGTGGGCAGCACTTTGAGAGATCGTGTTTCGTACAAACTATGCTCGCCAAGAAAATGAGATTCAAAAAGAATTTAAAACTGAACGCAGATGCTGCGCCTACAATACTGCCAAGACCCCAGCCAGCACAAGCCAGCACGCCGATTCAAACACGTCCGCCGGTGCAGAGTCCTCCACCAAAGAGACGACGAAATGCATCCGCCAAAAGGGAGAGCAAAGGTAAGCCGTGCTACTTGTTTACTGTATTTATTGTTTCAAGCATAAAGCCATAATCAGTCTAGGCCTACTGTATGTAACGAGTTGACATACAAATGTAAACTAATGTAAATGTTTCCTAAATTTCCTTCGGGATGAATAATCTATCTATCTGCACCAGGCCCTAGCCAATATCTGTGTGTTATTGTTTGTAGTATTAATAACTTTAGCTAATTACACTTCATTAGCTTAATTAAGTATAGATTCAATGTTTATAACAGGCTTCCCCATTTTATTCTGAAGTTTGAGTAAAAGCGTGAGTCTATTTACCTTAACTATCACCCTATTATTACAGAGGTATTGAAACATTGGTGAATGAAGCCACTGACAGAACTGAGGATACCTGTACGATCAGCGACCATCTGTTGGACATCCACACTGGGGAGGAAGCTGTGTGTACACCAGTAAGTATACAGACTGTACGTCATCTGTACATTACAGTTGTAGTACTAGTAGACCTGCACATGACGTGATAAAAATACAATCACCACATGCATGTATATAATTCATATATTTGTGTAATTTGATATCATTGCTCTCTCAATCAATTCAACCACATCTTTTATTATGAATGTTATTAGATATTTTCCTTACGCAGACATGTATAAACATGCAATACAATTTCAAGCTGGTTTGAAAGATTTATTAGTAAAGTTGTGTTTTGTACATTTCAGACATGTGAGAAAGAAATTGCTGTGCAGACGGATCCCCCTCCACGGATACACCACCAGTCCATGCAGGCGCGACCACGTGTCAGGTCAGCTGGACTGCAAGTTCCAATCCAAGTTGGTTGTTCCAAAGGTCAGCATCATAATATATAAATATATATATATATATATATATATATATATATATATATATATATATATATATATTATATTATATTATATTATATTTAATGCTTGATTATAAAAACATATTTTTTGCAGAGTATGTTACTGAACTCTTGACCGAGACTCAATGCTTTGTGCCAAGACAATGTTGATGAGGAACCTTTCGAAGTCCCAGCTCCACTCAGCAGTCGGTGGAAGAACCAAACCAGAGGGATGCTGTTGTGCTGTATAGAAGCAGATTCAATCACTGAACTGACATTGTGTTTTGTTATTGGTTCTAATAAAGTGCTGGATACTTGAACGACGTGTAGTTGTCAGATGGAAATGTAGCACAGATCTTTTGAATGGCACATGATGGCATTCTGTGGTTCTTACCAAGTATTCCCCAACAAAATCTCAGCGGCGGTATGCCACATAGCGATACATTCTGTAACATACAAGTTAATACATGTCAATGGTAATCACTTCAACCTTATTCGCTTATTTATCTATGTATTCTGTAACTTTGCCAGAGTGACCATTCGACTTCCCAAAAATACATCAAAGTTTCTGAGCTCTACACATCTGTGCACACAAGTAACTTACTCATTACGTGGCTGATCACCTGCTTGTTGTCTGTCTCTCTTTGAATACCTGTGGTAGGCTGTCTGCAACACACAAACATCCAGACAATTTGATTTGAATCCTGGGTGATCTGTTATGCAGGTTGTGTTTGCACCATGTCCCTCATATTCATTGAATTCCTCCACGACATCCTTTTCTTGGCAGCAGCTCTTCAATTGCTTCCATAATTGTACAGTTTTCACATGTACACCTAAATGTACAAAAGAAGAGTGGTAAGGACATGTACACAATATGCAATATCCAGAAAAAAGGCCTATATTAACGTCATCTTAATTTCATACTATTTATATGCCTGTGTTTGACAACAGGCTCGTAAGCACTATAGGTGAGACGGTCAGTATACAGACTATACTTTATAAAACAGCGCTGTCCTCCGGTCTGTTTGTTAGCTCATAGCTAATGCTTTATATACAGCCTCGTAATATATGACGTTTGACATCAGACAACGATAGAACCTCAACCGCAGAAACTTCGAGACAGAATCAAGTTATCAAGCTTTACAGACGTCGATATGTCCAAGTAGAGAACTGAATATTTAGGGATGAGCAATTTGCGGACAACTTGTCTGGTTCATAACAATTCTCGCTAGCAAGCTAACGATAGCTATCGATCTATTTACGATCGAGGATAATGTCACGTTTTATTATGATGTATTTACTATATATTGAGAAGTTCTATGAACTATAGTCAAATGTACATACCTGTCTGAGTACTGTTGCCGCACAGGATCTCCGCCAAATCCAGATTCACCGTCACGTTCATCCGCCTGTCCGCTCCAGTCTGTGTCTCCATTTTGAATACTGTGTCTAACGCTGCTCTGTTTCCACCACGTTAAACTCGTCCGCATGATCTAAATCCACGACACCGGCATCCTCTTCAATAAACACCTCTTCTTGAAGGTGCAACGAGTCTATTGACGACTCACTGCGGAGTTGCCAGTTTTGACGGTCTATCCAACACTACAATGGCGAATGTGCTCTTGGACGGGTAGATATGTGGTGGGCTAGTATACAAATAAATAAACTTAAGGTCATTAAAAATATGTTAACATGCATGCTTATGAATATGGAATATGGAAAATAATTTATATCGCTACATTTGAACATTTTAATTGGAGGATACTATGACCAACCTGGCACTTCCTACGTTTCGTTTGCTTGGCTCTGGTCAACTCGTTTCACCATTACATGCTAGTTAGCACGTCTTTCTACAGACGTAAAATGGATCAATTTCTTATTAAAAAGTTGCACACCAGGTGGACAGAAGCAAAGCGTGACAAACGAGGAAAATTAAGATTTGGCTTTGGAGCATGCTGGAGATGTGGTTTGTGGACAGACAACAGCTGCTCCCGTTAAAAAAAGAAAGGTATGAGCCATGCAAAACGAGCATAGTCAATTTCAAGACAAGTGGACAGAGGAATTTTTATTTGTCCTCCTCGAGTCGAACCCTTTGTGCTTAATGTGCAAACAAACCCGCTCTGGTTTCAAGCGAAGTCATTTGGAGCCGCATTTCCAAACGAGGCATCCAAAATTCAACGAAACTTACGCACCTGGAAGAGAAATTAGTAAAATAAAATAAAAACAGAGCAGCTTTCTTCTTCTCTTTCTGGAAAACAAAGGCTCATACACAGGACAACTAATACAGCTGGACTGAGGCATCTTTTGAGATCTCATGGATTTTGGCTCGGGCAAAAAAAACCTTCTCAGACTCAAACATTGTGGCTTCAGCAGAAATATTGTTTGCAGAGTTTGACAACATCATCCCAGTATTAAAATAATCCTGCTTTTATTGAATGTATTGGTTGGCTGCATTGCATATTGTATGTTCTGGGTGGGATGACAGATTAATAAACAAACATGCTTTTTATGACTGGATGTAGCTTTTCATACTTTGCGGTAAAAGTGGCTCTCCTATTGACTTTGCCCTATCAATTTGGCTCTCACGTAAAAAATAGTGAAGACCACTGCTTTAGCGGCTTTTGTGTATTAGACAGGTATTGGTTTTCAAACTTGTGACGTACCTAATCTAGTTTGAATTGCTAATTTGCCCGGGGTAAATTTGAATCTCAGATTTTTAAGGAAGTGTACAGAAATCCTCCAGAGGAAATGTGAAAACACCTCTTTCGTGACAAACTTTGCACAGATACAAGTCAGTAGAGTCTAGGTCAGACATTTTGAATGGATACAAACATAAGGAAAACACATTTTTGGGTAGACGAGATCGTTAATAACTGCAATAACTGAATCATTAATATTTATTAATTTGGTCCAGAGGGACACTTAAGTGAAATAGGACAATGAGGCAGTGTCTCAAACCACTACCATGTCCTTGACTGGACATTATTTCACTGCAATGCACTTTGTCACATCTGATTTATCTTTTTAACAGATTGCTACAGTACGTAAAGAACATGTAATTTCCAGCATGTACATACGTGCAACTACACTATCCCTTCTATATTAAAATGTCCGTCCTCTCAGTGTGTTGAGCGTAATTGAAAATGCCACAGTGTACTTTCAGTCTCATCTGGCTAATGCCGAGCAAGCTGACAGCAACAGTCACCTGTGTGAAAGGTTTTTTTTTTCGACTGGGGATTTCTTGCTGCCCGCCTCTTGGATTTGCACTGCAGGTGAATATAATCAGAGAGTAGGCAGACATAGACAGGATACCACAGGCTTACTTGCAGGCTGGGAGCGCAAGCTGCTCGCTGTCAGGTGAAACAGAGAGGTGGTCGGGTGGCAGGAGGGAGGGGGGTTGGAGCTGGAAAGGGAGGACAGAAGGAGGACAAAATGGAATATTAAAGGGAATGACAGGGAGGGAAGGTGGATTAAGAATGAGAGAAGTTGGGTAGTGTCAGGTAAATTAATCCATATTGGAAAGACTATCGTATGTATTTGTTTACCTCAATCAATATATATATATCTACACTACGAATATGTTTCTCTGCAATTATGTATTTTCTGCACTGAGTGTATTACAAACATAATAGGGGCACTTCCCCTTTAAGAGAACAGGTCAACAAACCATTACTTCCTGACTGCTGACGGAGGAGCGTGTAGGCGCCAAACTGGGACCAATGAGGAGAAGGTCAACGCCTACTCCTTCTATGTAGCCGCATGTTTTACGACTCTCGGGACACACCTGGAGCGGAGCCGTGAGACCGCAACGATGGGGCTCTTGGAGCCATGCGGTCTATGGAAACGGCGACGCGAAATGTGTCCTCAGCTGAGAATATTTTCTATGTTTGACTTATCACGTTAAATAAATATATCGATTGAACTAGAGGATTGCTTATTTTGATTCGACATTTAAGCTCCGAGTTCTTCAGCTTTTTCCTACCCTTTAGTAGGAGAAAGAATAGGTAAAAAATTGATGAACAAAGATCGGCATGAAAGAAGAGGACGTGAAGTAAAGAGATGAGATGGATGGATGACTGTTTGACAAATGGAAGCAGAGTGGAAATCCACTGTCAGGCGGTGACAGATTTCAGCTTGAGAAGAAGGGGTTGGCTGTCAGAAATCTGTCACAGATACACCTCTCACACAGGAATTCCGGTGAGACGGGGTGGGCACACATCACTGCTAATCTATTGATCTGCTGCCAAGAGAGGGATAAGGCAAAAGAGCCGTGAACCTTTGGAGGCCAACTATTGAACCTCAGTGGAGCTGCTAAAGCTGCACAACTAGAAATAACCTGCATTAGATTTTTTCTGTGAAAATCCAAACTTCTTATAAGCCTAAATCACAAAGTGACTGCAATAGCAAAGATAACCCCATCACCTTTACATGAGATGCCACAGATCCCGACCCAAAAGAATAGTACACTCACTATATAATACATATAGCCACCGTGTTGTGGTTGTATGCCTTCGCCAACCAGTCAAGTCGCTTCATCATTTGCCTCTAGGCTTTAATCTGTATACAAACCAATGTATCCTCATACAACGGTTTGTGTGATATCTTACGAAATGTCATTTTTTTAAACATGTTTGTGCGTTCTCCTACGAGTGTGATCAGTGCACCTGTGCAAGCCGCTGCAGAGCAGAACCTGTTTAGGCAACTTACTAACTTACAACTTTTGTAGAGTGACGTACGTAAATAACATAGGAGTTGATCATTCAATAAGTCAACGTTGACTTTTGGTTTCACACGGGACACAAACAGCGTGTGAAAGTCCTGTGTTTATTGAACCATCCACCCAACACCCCCAACCTCCTCCTTATGACGTCTTTATACTACGTCACCTGACTTCCTTAGAGGCAGCCCTGCACGTCTTGTCTCACGATTACGCAGGTTATACAAATTATAGTGCATTACTTTTCGTAGGTACGAACATTGAATGAGAACAGCCTGTATAAACTGACTATTTATTGCAACTCTTTCTAGTCTTTATGCTAGTCAGGCTAATCTTCATGTTCAATGCAACAATGCAACCTGCGAAAAGCAAAATGCAGAACCCGGTTTTATTTCACATTCATTTTATTCATCAATCATCATTTAGTTATTTGTGAAGGGGCCATCTTGAAGACAAAACAAGGTGTTAAGTTGCTCTTTAAAATCTATATACCTGACGCTAAAAGCTAAACATGTAACAGCTGAATGTTTCTTCATCATATTATTGTCACGTGTATATCAACACATTCCTGACCTAAGAAATTATACCTTTTTAAACGAATATGTCCATTAAATGCTGTAGGTGTGAGATGGACGACCATGACTGAATCAGCGGGGGATGTTTACTCTTTCCTCAGATCTCCTTAGGAGACCGGGGGGTAATTAGAGACCAGTGACCTTTATTTAGATGCTTTGGCTCCAGCCTTGCCTTTACTCACCTCCACCACTGAGCCTTTATTGAATTATAATTTACCTGCTTATGGAAGTGGAATTTGTCAGCGTAACATGTATAGGTCGGTATTTCGACCTCGGGAAAGATACTGAGGGCTTACATAACTTCATGTTTATCGCTCCTGATGAGCAGGTGGTAGGTGGCTACCAGTGTATGAGTGTGTGTGAATTGGTGAATGATGATGTGCGTTGTGAAAGCGCTTTAAGTGGTTGCAAAAACTAGAAAAATGCTACATTAATACAGTCCATTTACCATCCATTTAGTGCCATGACAGAAATTCTGCTTAACCTATTGTTTCAAAGCAATTTTCACAAAGTTTATACTCAAATTCTTACAGGAGCAACCCGCACATAGAGAAAATTGCCACAGTTCTGGGAAAGTAATAACTATGACTTGATTCTGAATCACATAAAATCTGCCTAAATCATATAGTTTATATATCAGAATATAGTCTTCCAGATGACTCATTTTGAAAGCCACAGGAGGCAAGAACAAACTCAAAACTAAAACCATACCTGCTGTGCTATAACAAAACATGAACTCCTACCTGATAGTGAGTCACAATCCTAAAGCAGATACAGCTAAATGAATGTACAGGAAGTATCACATAAGTGTATGAAATGTAATGAACATGTCTCACTAATTTCGCAATAAGAGAGGAATATTTACAATTGATTCGATACACATAATTGTATTTTAAATACTCGTGGAATGGTGGGAGCGGGGAGGCCATCTCTCTCTACAGATCTTAATGGAGTGAAACATTCATGCATGTGGATGGAAACTGTCAGTACTCCACTGGCAAATGATGTTACATAAGAGAAGTGGGATGTTTCATATGGGAGCCTGATAGCCGTTCAGATGGTGGTGGATAGAAATACAAGTGTAAGTAGTGTGGAGCACCAGGAGCTGCACAGTGAGAAAGAGAACATGAAGCAGTTAAAAAAGATTGCGTCCATTTTTAATTGTTCTCTCTTAAACTTTCAAGGTTCTAATGAGCCAATGTCACCAGTGATTGTCTTATTACTTTAGAACTGAAATTATATCAATGTAATATCAAGTTTGAATAGGAGTTGGAGCCAGATATTACGCTTTTTGAATTGCAAAAGGGTCACTTCAATCACAGAAAAACAAAGATGAAGTACTGTTAAAGCGATTGGGTATGAGAAGAAAAATATCTCATGAATTCCATTATTTTAATCTGGGTCCAAAAGAATGAATTGTACAGATGAGTCTGTCTCCCAAAATGACAGAACTTTCTCTCCTTCTAGTTCAACCGATGAGGAATTTTACTCGCTCGGAGAAATGCATAAGAGCTGTTTGCATCCCTCCAAGGGCAACGTGAATGTGGTTGAGGTCACAAATGCGTGGAATATGTTAAAAACTCAGGCTGAATAAGACCGGCATGAGTATCCAGCAAGGCAGAGCATGGTGTATTAAAATAGTTTTGTTTCAAAATGAAAACATTTATCATTTAAAAAAGTGACACCTACTCCAAAACCCTGACTGACAGCTTAAATTGGTGCACAGCATGTATGAGTGCTTTGCAAAAGGACTTACATAACTTCAATTTCCATCCTTATTACAAAGAGACCTGTGCAGCCTTATCTTTGATGTGAGTTTGTTTGAGAGGTCTTAAGAAATTAACTGAAACTAAAATCATAGAATAAACATGTAAAACTGCCTCCCCAAATAAAAGGCATGTAAGATGGTTTGGCACTGGAAAACTTTAAAAAGGGATGTTTAAGAACCAGGTCGATAAGCAGGAGTAGTACAAAAAAAATGTGACATTTACTAACAAAAAGTTAACTGACACAAAGGGCAACAATTGAACCTGGGAATTTCAATAAAACTAAATTAAAATGAAGAGAAAAAGAAAGAGAAAGAACACCAAACTAAAGAAAAACTGTAGCCACACACAGCAGGCTGCCACCTCCCCTTATTCCACTGAATTGCATTTTACCTTCTCAGCCTCACCGAGCTGGAACCTACCACCAGTCCACGTAAGTGTAGGGGGAGCTAAACCGAGAAAGCATCCAAATCACACAGAATTATAAGCATACCATTAACACAAGATCTGTAAATTACTGCTGACATCTCATTGTATCTATGAACGATCATTACATGCAACACACAAAATATTACAGAATGTAATTTACTGCAGAACTATCTTCCCTATCTTTGATCTTAACAGAGCCCAGCCCCTCCCTGCTCAGAGCAAATAACGAGGCACACCTGTTTGCACTTTACTTGATTGAGCTGCTGATCTACAACAACATCCCAGACAGAACAACCAAAATCCTATGAACCCATTAAACAAAGAAAACCACACTTATACACTTTAGTTGATAATGTATCAAATAAACATCCATCCATCCATCCATCCATCCATCCATCCATCCATCCATCCATCCATCCATCCATCCATCCATCCATCGTCTACCGCTTATCCGGGGTTGGGTCGCGGGGACAACAGTAAGGAACCCCAAACTTCCCTTCTCCGGGCCACATCCGCCAGCTCCAACTGGGGGAATCCCGAGGTGGTCCCAGGCCAGTGAGGAGAAATAATCTCTCCACCGAGTCCTGGGTCTTCCCCGGGGTCTCTTCCCAGCTTGACGTGCCTGGAACACCTCCCTAGGGAGATGGCTCCTTTCAACGCAAAGGAGCAGCGGCTCTACTCTGAGTCTCTCACGGATGGCTGAGCTTCTCACCCTATCTCTAAGAGAGACGCCAGCCACCCGTCTGAGAAAACCCATTTCGGCCGCTTGTACCTGTGATCTCGTTCTAAACTGAAACATTGAACTGAAATTAATAATCAAGCAGACACAAAACATTGTTGATTTTGGTTGAACGGGGCCAAATAAAAAGGGGGAATGGCAACCGTTTCACAAAACATTTTTTTTCTAACTCTAAAAGACAGATATGGGTGATATCGTCATTTTTGTGTCCCTATCAGAAATAAGAAAAACTAAGACACATTTCTCATTTTAAATTTTTATGACACTCACTTAACACCAAAAGGAACATACACAAATTAAATCATAGACCAGTCATTATTTTTATTACATATAAAGTGACCTTTTATATGTTATTCTTGCTGTATATCACTTGTCCCTGGGCCTGATTTTGGATATTCAAACCTGCTAAGTTTTGAATTTTATATTGACCTAATATTAATTTTATGTAGTACTATTAATTAATACTTTTGAAAACTCATGATTGTGCCATGTAAGAAATTGATTGAAGAGTAAAGTTGATTGAATTGATTGAAAAGTAAAGCACTTTGAAAAAGGTTATTTAAAAAATCCTGAAAATAAATACAATTATACAATAGGCCATCTCTGTGTGTGATATTTCATTGAATAATTTGAAAACACAAGGTATATTAAATATGTTTTTCTTTTAAAACAACTTGTTGTGGTGTGATGGAAATTGTGTTTTCTTCTGACTTTGAAATTGTATATGATTTAAAGAAAGTCAGCATAGCCACTATCAGGAAGTTTTAATACACAGGATGTAGAAATATAAACATATTGAAACATTTCTCTAAAAAGTTCCAGACCAAAATGGGCCGTAGTTAAAGAATCACCCATATACAATAAAAGGCTGAATTTGATCCCTAAAACCTCTATTAATAAAGTAAGGCAGCTGAGAGGCTAAAGCAACACAGTAAAGTTGTGGGCCGTAAAACCAAAGCAAGTTACTGAAAGATGTTAAAACTGCCGATTTGGTGATACATTTCTGTGGGGCACGAGAGACGCTTTTCACTTTACACGTAGTGATATGAGTCATTGTTGATCTAAAAATATTGATTTTGGCAGCTTTAAAAACATTTGCGTTTCTATAAAAAAAATAGCCAGCAACGTTGAGCAGTAAAGGCAAAAAAAGAAGAGACAAAAAACTAGACTCAGTCAGGATCACAGAGTGTAATAGGCAAGACGTAAAGCAAAGAATGAGACAAATACAAGACCAAGAAGGAATTTGAGCTCTGCAATCCTGAATACTGCATGCCAGGAGTTCATGGTCTTTGTAAAGCATATTACATTAAACGTAAAAAGCCAACTGTGTATGTCAAAAGTGAAAACACTTGCAATGCAACCCAGAATGAAAAGTGAGAAGAACTGGAAGCTTTCTTGCTTGCAAAGAGGAAGAGCACTGAACTGGACACACCGTATGACACCTCTCATATGTTTGCCTCTTATCCATCTAAAACTTCAATAACAAATCGCTTCAGCTTCCTAGTTCTTCATTTCAGACACACATTGATTACAAAGGTATCCATCCTCCATGTGTGGGCAGATATCAAGAGGCATCAGGTAATTTGATGGTGGTGTAAAAATAAATAAATAAAATTTACACAATGACCAGGCAACGTGCTACGACATCCCCAAGGACAAACACTGAGTCATCAATAAATTAGATGAGGAGAAGTGCTTCAGAGTCTTTGGTGTCTTGGTACATTCTAGAGCTGCAACACACAACAGCATTCAACAGCAGACACACACACTTTTGGCTCAAAAGGGTTCATGACTGAAACTTTAAAGAATGAAAACATTTCCACCATCACATTCTCACATCACATCACATCACTTGAGGTAGTATCGTCTGAATACCAGTGTGTCGGAGCTTTTGGGTTCTGTCTCTAATTTGCTCTTTCTCAGTTTCTATTTTTGTATGTGTCCCAAATGTGCAATTGTGCGCCTCCATCTTTCATGTCGGTGTTGTTATCTCTCTCATGGTCTCTGCACTGTGGATCTGTCATTGATCACTAACTTTGATCCCCGAGAACCTGACATGATAAAATGCACTCTCATCATTATAGCTTCAGGCACTCACAGAGCTCCTGAGAAGTTCACTGCAAGCAAAGTTTGGAAGAGAGTGAGAATGTGAGATGTGGTCGAAAAAATTAGCAAGTGGACCTTGATTACATTTTTCATTTTCTTTGTCAAAATGTGGTGTTGTTTTAGCCCCTTCATAACAATACTTGAGCATGTCACAACACCCCAGTTGGGCCGAATACTTTGAACACATCATAACCTAGTGGACCACAAATAACACGACAGAATTTAAACAACCTTGAGTTCTGTTATTTGTATAACCTGACTGAAGAATTACAGAAACATTGGACTCAAATGTATGTAACGTCATGCAAAAGCTCAAATCCACAAATTGAGAAACTGGAATAAGAACAAGTCCGTTTCCATCCACCTGTTTCCAATTAGTTAAATAAAAAAATAAAAACATTGCAATATTGGGTTTTTGGGATTAGGATTAGCGCCACCAACTGTTTATCTTGATTTTCGTAACAGTAGTGGATGGAAACACACATTCATTTGCATTTTCTTTTGACAATTTTATGGAAGAAAAGGTGTACTTTGTCAAAATTGTTGTTGATTCATTGTCTATTAACTGAATAATTGATTACCTAATCAAATGTTTT
Source organism: Cottoperca gobio (assembly GCF_900634415.1). Classification (NCBI taxonomy): domain Eukaryota; kingdom Metazoa; phylum Chordata; class Actinopteri; order Perciformes; family Bovichtidae; genus Cottoperca; species Cottoperca gobio. Next base: position 19,607,756 of record NC_041361.1, read on the forward strand.
CACTAGAAAGAATCTTTCTAAAAAACCACATCTGAGGTGTGTTCAGGTGAGTCTAATAATGAGGCGTAGTAATTCAATAATGAAATTTGTCATCCACCACGACTTGACTTGAGTGAGTTAGGCACTTTAATGGGTCTTGGTATTGGTGAGAACAGCAGGATGTCATGAGAGCGCTGATGTGTGCAGTTTCACTTTCAGTTAATCAGTTAATTATCTGAGGCGACTTTTTCTCTTTTGTGTGTCTTAACTACCACCTCTCACCCCTTGCAAAGTAGGGTAAAGCTGCCATTTTTGTTACATCCCCTTTCCTACTTTTTTTTTTGTGGCGATAGGGGTTAAGGTTTAGGATTGTAACTTTCATTTGTGGATAATTTATTAATTATTGGCTTGTTATTTTGGGTATGGCTCTACCGGAACATACATTTTAGCTTCTAAATCTGGCAATAAAAGATTAAAATAAAATTGTCTCCTCATATTCCTCATTAAGAAATGATTGACCTCATTATATATTGTGTATTTGTGTTCTCTTTGTCCTGTGAAGTTACTATATTTAGCATTTACACTGCTGCAGTCTACAGGAATTCCTGCCATACAAGTAGCTTTGATGAGGCGTGTATAAGTTGATTAAATTATTTACATGGGAAGAGGGGGAAACAACGACTGATAGAGTATGTCGTATTGTTAATGACTTCCTTTCTGTCATAAACTGCAGTCACATTACTGCCATGGCATTTGCTCCCATGTAACTTTGGTGCCAAGTATCCAACAGCTAAGACTGGACAGTCGTGAAAGCTGGACGCAAACAGCAGGGAGCAGCTGCGGCCACAAACATGTCAGTTAACTGAATGTGTACGGGTAAGTATTCAGATATACGACCACATAAAAATATGTTAAGTGGAGACAATAACAGCAACATTCTGTGATATTGCGTTGGACAGGAAGTGAGAGTTTCTGTTATGTTATGCTAATGACGTTAATGATGTTCAGAAATGTTATTTCAGATAAAGACCTGATCTGCTGCAGCGATGAGACTGTAATTTCCATTTCCACTTAATCTAATTACGCTAGTGAACATGTCATCAGCTAGTAGGTTGTTAAGCCTGTCAGTTTCATTTCAGCTTCCGATGACAGCCTTAGTTAAAGAGGTACTGTGCACTTGTTAGAGCCAATTATATCACATAGCAGCAACAAAGTAATGCAAAATGAGGCACTTTTTATCATTACACGGAAACCTCAGACTCGGAATCTAAAAAGGGGACTGTCAAGTTTAATATAGGAATAGACAGGTTATTTTCTGCCATGCCCTTTTCTCCTAAGATATGGTCTTTGTATGACTTCCCAATCGGTGTTCACAATAACCTTTGGGTGCCCGAGCGCTCAAGCAAGTTCAACTATTGACCCTGTTTTTTTTTTGTGTTTGTTTTTATTCATAAGAGAATATAAGGGAGCTGGTCGCATAAGTGAGTGTCGTCAAGCAGAGCCGTTCCATGCAGTGGACATACGGCATAAGGAAGAGGCTGAGGTCAGGGGTATGTTTGCTAGTTTTCTTAAGAAATTGTAAAGCCAAGTAACATCTTGTAATTTTCTACGTTTAATATGCTACAATATCATATTGTTAAGTAAGAGATAATGTACAGCGAGATGGTCCTTGGCTCACTGTAAATGATCTTGAATCAGATCCCCAAGTGAATATGTTTTAGCAACCACTGGAATGCTAATAGAAATAATAATTAAGTATTGCCTTAATTAGTCTGCGCAAAAAAATGCAGAAAATACAGAAGACATGTGCCTATGCCTGTGCTGTCTGGGTTACTTAGGTTACAACTGGTAATAGTCGCTCTCTTATTTCATTTTCCATAAGTAGTGGGACAGCTCCGAGCATTGTCCCCCACATTAGCTTATGTTGTGGACTGAGGGAAAAGCTTCTGCACCATTTCTCCCTGTCTGTGCTGGTTGGAGCCCAGTAGCTCCTCAGGCATGCACTCACATCTGCGGCCATTCACAGTCGTCGCCACCCGGGCCTCCAGACCAGCCTGGGCCAGGAGTTAGACAGATGTGCTCCCCAGCTGTGATTTGCGTAATTCATTTAAAAGCCAGACTGTGTGGCAGATTTGGGGTAGCATTTGTCTGAGAAAGCTGCACCCTGTGGACACTCAGAGGTACCGCACTTGCTTTTGTGTTCTGAGGCTGCTGGACTTTTAGTGGGCAGAAAGCTTTAGTGTAAGGAGGGCAAAAGTGTTGAAGACCTAACAGTTGTAACGGAGCAGTTTGCATTGTCAGGAGACGAGAAGATGCACTCCCTGTCCCTTTCTTTGCATGTCCTAGAAGCATCTGTGAAGCTAAAATGTATTATTATTTTGTGTTTATGGATTTAGCAGAAGCAGAAGGCAGTTATTCCTTATGACAGTTATTGAGAAGTGCTTCAATTGATCCCTTGTATACAGGCAGTTAAGTTTTATTAGTAATGTTTTACAGTTGCACCTAAGGACATCTTCTGTCCCACTTTCACTCCCTAACAAACACTTTGATAGCCTGCACCATGTTTTTTGTGTTTGTTTAATGCTGTCCAGCTCTTTTGGTATTAAAACAGCCGATCTCAGCTTTTTTTATTCCCTTATTTTTATTTACTGAGAAAGAATTTGCACTTTGAAAAGGAAAATAAATACTTAAAAGCTTCTCTACTTGAGAATTACTGTTGGTGTGACAAGCAGGCGACTTCCTGCAGAGAGATGATTGGCCTTGAAACATCCACAGCATCACTCAGCTATTCACAACCCAGAATCAAGCATCGTGTGGGAGAATGCAGCCCTATTGTCTGTTGCTGTGCATTGACTATAAGACTTTAAAGCATTCGGTGAATTGTTTCTTTCTCTCCCTATTTTCAGGATGTTAAGGGGGTCAGGGTTAATTATTGATTCCTGCAATGTAAGCAGCAAGAATTCTGACGCCCAGGAAATATATGTTGTCATGTTTTAGGGGAGATACTACAGGTGAATAGGGTAAAATGTAACATATACAAAATGAAAAAATGATTTTCTAAACTATATATATATATATATATATATATATATATAGTTTAGAAAAATAATTTTTGTATTACAAGTTTTCAGAAATATTATGTTTACATATGCAAATGAGGAATTATCTTTTTTAATATGTGCTAATTTTCATTCATTTCCAGAACAGAAATGTGAACATTGGAAAAATGCCAGGTTAAAAATTCTTGTTTCATTTTGTGACATATTAAAGTAAAAGATTTTTACAGAGGGAAGTATGGAAATACTGTCAACAGCCATTAATTTTTTTTAATTCTCGCCATGTTTTCAGGAATAAAATGTTGTATAAATCAGGCTCTGAATTATATTTGAACAAACACCTCAGTAAAAAAACGTCAGAGTATAAGATGGGAATGAAACTGGAAAGTTTGGTGTGTGTAAGTGCTGCTAATTTTGAGAAAACGGCCTTTAAAGATACGTAGTGTAAAATCCCATACATGTTCCACGACATGTGAATAGGGTGGATACAGAGTTCTGCATAAGAGACATATCCTTGAGTAAATACAAAGAGTGCGTCCAGCCGCGTGTCTTCATAGAGACGGTACACAAGGTGTGAATGGCCACAGCTTATACACTGAGTGTACCGTTTCAGAGGCAGCTTTTTAACCCTTGCATTGTCTTCCAGCTCTGACATTCTCCTTCACTTAATTCCTTCCCCTGTCATTTTTTTTTTTTTACTACCCTCCAAGCTCAGCCACCCTCACATCATGACCTTTCTTCAACCTTGACTTTTCAGTGCTTCCTTGGTCTTGTCCTTGTTCTTTATTCTCCCCCTTCACTCTTATTATTTTAGCAGCAGAGTTGTTGCCCGTCGATAGCTCTGACCTTCTCGGTCATTTATCAGTGCAAGAGCCAGAGGACACCCCTCATTATATAGTACTGCTTTTCTTGCATGCAAAAAATGCATCTCCCAGTTAAAAAAGAAAATAAATAAAACTGTAAATATTAGAAGATTTCATATTCAAAGTCATAATATTTGATGAAATAAAGCAATATCCTATTAATGGCATCATTTCAGAGTGTAAAGACTTCATACATACCAGGATCTGACTTGGAGAATGTATCCACATCCAGCAGACTCCTGGGGAAACAACAAAAATGCAGGTAAAAATGGATCCTTCCACTTACTTTTCATTTTGAGAAAATGTATTCATTCATTAACATTTCCCAAATTCAGTTTTTATGGGTTTTTTTCTGCTCCCCAGAGTGTTTTGAAAGGTCCCAGCTAAGCCCCTGAAAGTTAGGTCATGTGCAGATTTAAATTGCTCCCCAAGTTATTCTATGAAACTAAATTCTAAAAATACTGTGCTGCCAAAGCCCCAGTAAGCCAAATAAAATAGTGTACACTAGTGTTACTAGTGGAAGGCTGATGAAGATCCTCAGGGAGAGGAAGATGAAGAAGTGATTAATATTAATGTCAATGTTAGCTAGTGGTTGGTGAGCAGTGAAGGAGCTGGGAGGCCTCCAGTCTTTATGTTAAGATAAGATAACCAGCTGCTGGCTGTAGCATTTGTCATTATGTAACTAAAGATCTTACAAAACAAATGAAGACAAAAGGGATGGAAGAATGCCATGAATGTACAATACGCAGTTGTGCCAACCAGCGATAACTCAGACTAATACTTAAATGCAAAATATGTTCTCTCAATCAAAAATAATAACAAAAGAGTTTGGCGGTGTCGTGAAGTAGCGTGGGATCATGGGAGTTTGTCATTGCAGTCAACTTCTATTCCTTCCTTGTTCATCGTTCAGGAGGTTTTTACCGGGAGCCTAATTATTATTAAAAGAGTTTCACGTTAAAAATCCCCTGGCGTACGTAGGGGCTGTGAGCTAACTGCTAACGTTTGCTCAGCTTGTGTTTCTGATAACTCAAGATCCAGACGTCCAATAACTAAAATCCTTCATAAAATATAAAGTTAAAATATAGAGAACAACCAAGATTATTGTAAAAATGTGGCTTTTAACTGGATAAAAAGTATATTTAACACTGAATCCAATGTTTAAATTTACAGGTTTCTTTAAGTTTTATAATTGTTGGAAACATTTGGGACAATGTAAGTAAATAACTCAACAAAAAAAGATAAGATATTTTAAAGCGTAAATGTTACATATTATACTTGTATGCTACCAGCTGCTGACTGTATCATTAGACAATATGTGACTAAAAATCCTACGAAATAATTGAAGGCAGAAGGGATGGAAAAATGCCATGAATTTACAATACACCGCAAAACCAGGGTTAATCATGAATAATTCTTCAGATGTCTGACATGTTTTTCTGGCTGTTTTGAATCCTTCAGGGGGGGGAATTAAAACACAAAGAACTTCATCATCTATCTCCCAGTCTGAGCCCGCTCTCTCTCCCAGGTTTGTGCCGTTGGTGTGTGGCCACTTCCAGTCTGGCTGATCTCAGGAGGGACTATAAGGGAGCAGCTATTCATTATTCATGGTTTGAATTGGGGAGCCAGCGAGCACAGAGCCCGGCAGGCAGGTTGACAGTCGGCAAAAAACCCTGACAGAGTTTTACTGCTCCGTCAGTTAGTCAGCCAGCCGGTCTGACCGTTCAGCTCAAGCAGCCTGCCACCAAACAATACAATCAGGTGTGCTGTTTTAATAAAATACAAAAAGAATCAACCATGCATGTCTGTGATTGTCAATGGTCTTCTACTGGGTTGTTGGCTGGACCTCGAGCACAAGTCAAGACACTGTTTGTGATTTTTTTTAATGGCTTTGGAGGATACTGGACAATTTAACATTCACCTGAGAGCAAAAGGGCGACATCAGGGAGCAAAAGGTCCCACATGAGGGAGAAAGCATAGATAGATAGATAGATAGATAGATAGATAGATAGATAGATAGATAGATAGATAGATAGATAGATAGATAGATAGATAGATAGATAGATAGATAGATAGATAGATAGATAGATAGATAGATAGATAGATAGATAGAGATAGATAGATAGATAGATAGATAATAGATAGATAGATAGATAGATAGATAGATAGATAGATAGATAGATAGATAGATAGATAGAATAGCCTTTATTTTAATATGTTTTTTGTCCAATTGCATTGCCTTTAAAATCTTAAATCTTAAATAAAAATAGTGGGTTTTTTTTAGAGGTGGAGTCAGCCTAGATGTGGATATACATTAGGGAATAACCTCAGAAGGAGGTATCAGATTTAAATAGAAGAAGAGAAAATATCATCCACCACAGACAAACGCACACACGCACACGCACACGCATTAGATAATTAACTTCCATCACTTTGAAGCTGCTTGCTGTGTAAATCTGAATTTCATATCAGGCGTATTTCCGTGAGAGGCAGAATCTTAACGTGGGTCTAAACTGAAATATACATCTGACACATACGTGTATGAGAGTTGGACCTTACCGGCACGAAACGGTAACTTCTATTTTAGTTGCAGGGACTCTGGTGTTGAGAGGGTCGAATTCCCCTATTGATGCCATCATCTCGACTCGTGACGCTAATGAGCATCCGCGAAGAAAAAGAAGAAGAAGAAGAAGAAGAAGAAGAAGAAGAAGAAGAAGAAGAAGAAGAAGAAGAAGAAGAAGAAGAAGAAAAATAAAAAGATCTGATCATTCACAATAGGGTCGTGATTGCAGTAAATCCATTGTCGAAGAATCTTCTTCTGGTGTTTCTCCTATGGAGCAGCGGAGGAGGGAAAGAGAGAGAGCGAGAGAGAGGGGGTAGGGAGAGACGGAGAGGCAGAGAGAGAGAGAGAGAGAGAGAGAGAGAGAGAGAGAGAGAGTGAAAGTTGTGAGGCAGATTTTAAAGTTCATTCATCCGTCATGTGTTCACGGTGCGCTCCCGGTGTCCGTCCGGTGCTGAGGAGGAGGAGGAGAGCGCAGCCAACCGGAGGCACTGGCAACAGCATGGTGCTTTTCTCTCTCCCCTACCTCCCTCTGTCCGTGTGTGTGTGTGTGTGTGTGTGTGTGTGTGTGTGCCATTTATTTCCTTATGATTGTTCATCGAATAATGTTATAATTTCCTGAACATGTAATAGGATTTGCACTTAACCTGATCAAAAATGTAATAAAAGCCAATAGTGTGGCTTTAATGTGGCTGTAATAACTTGACCAAGACTGTCCTGACTGATATTGACATTTTTTACCAATGATGTTAAACCTTTCAGGTGGATCTTTTTTTTTCAAAACTGATGATAATAATTTTGACCGATAATTTGGCCTATTAATGTGTGTAAATAGGCCAATGAATGTTTGTGCAAAGTGTGCAAATGTACAAAATGTATAATACTGTTGGTGTCATGTGACTTTTTTAGACTGATTTCATGTTTGCGAATGTAAACTTCAGGCTTTATGTGGAATTTGAAATCTACAAGAGATGGCAAATGATACGTAGTTATCAGGCTGCCATCCTGATTAGTCGTTGTGTACGATGATCCATTAGAGCAGAGTTGATTAGACTCCATCACGAGATGACAAAAGCTGCACAAGATGGCTACCAAAGTCGATTAAATCTCCATGAAAATGAGAGTCAACAGTGGCTCTTATTAAATGCAGTCTCTGCTTTGCCTCGTCTGATGACATTACTGCATTCAAAGAGGTTTCAGATCCGAGTTTGAAGTGAAGAAAAAAGTGTTAATGCAATGCAATTTCATTCATGCATTCAATCACAATGAGTCAAGTATGTGTTTTGTACCCTCATTATAAAGCGTTACCACACATGCATTGCCAATACATTGTGCAGTGTAAGCCACTGTTTCAATGCACTTAATTTATGAGTAACATCGACAGTATTGTGCAGAGAATAGCTTCAGGAACAATTAATTGTGAAGCTATAATACCTCATTGCTTTAACATATATGGTCACATACATTTCTAACATGCAATATATATAGATAAATTGGTCTAGAAATCTCGAAAATATTTTTTCAAAAACAATATGCTCCAGTTCTTTAAGTATATGTCGAGATACTACTTCCCCCTATTGTCACAACGCTGGATTTGCGTTTCCTGTTTTATTTTGAAATGTTCCCTTCCCCTTGTGTCATGTCTTGTATTACTTCCTGCCCTTGTGTGTTTGCCTTTCTCCCCCAGGTGTGTCTCATTCCCTCATTTAGTGTCTGTGTATATATCCCTGTCTGTCTCAGTGTTCTTTGTTGGTTTGTCATTTTTGTTACTCTCATGTTCTGCTTGTGCTATCCATGTTGCCTTGTGCTTCCCTCGTGAATCTTCGTGCTATCCTGTGTCTAGTTTGTGTTGTTTGACTTTACTTGCCTTGTTTTAGTTTTGATTAGCTTTTGAAAATAAAGCTCTCTTTTGTTTAAACCACCAGTACAAACCGACCAGAAATGGACCCGGCATTGCTTGAGGACAAGGATTTTCTTTGTATTTATGTCGAGTTAATGTCTTATGCGGGAATGGAAGGAAGCTACCTGTAGCAGGGACCAACAGGCCAATTTTTCGACAGGCCTTTCGGAGGCTGAAAGGCCCTGGTTGAGGAGTCTTCTGCACTGAAGAAATCACGGATTTCCTCAACGTCACAGAGCTGCCTGCCAGCTCGCCGGCTTACTATTCCTCCTGTTCCAGCACCTGATCCATTCCTTGGTACTCGCCTGGCCCGGGGAGGACCTCTGTGTGCGCAAAAGGCTTCCAGGTCTCTGAGGAGGAGTTTTGACCGTGCTAGCTACCGTCATTCCGGACAGCCCGTTTCCACTGCCGGGCCGCGACAGCCCTCAGCCCCTGTGCTTCCTGTCCCCCGAGACCCCAGCCCCTGTGCTCCCTCTGTCCCCCTGAGCGACTACGCAGTCGTCCTCCTGAGCGACTACGCAGTCGTCCTCCTGAGCGACTACGCAGTCGTCCTCCCGAGCGACTACTCTGTCGTCCTCCCGTCTGTCGGCCTCCCGAGTGAGCGACTACTGTCGGCCTCCCGAGCGACCGACTACTCTGTCGGCCTCCCCAGCGACTACTCCATCCCGGCCTCCCGAGCGGCCTACTGAGCCATGTTTGCCCCTGATTCCCTCCTCCGGACCCCCTCCACCTGCCCTGCTGACTTTTAATGATTTCTTTGGGACGTCTGAGATCCGTCCCTTTAGAGGGGGGTTTCTGTCACGATGCTGGATTTGCGTTTCCTGTTTTATTTGGAAATGTTTCCTTCCCCTTGTGTCATGTCTTGTATTAATTCCTGCCCTTGTGTTTTTGCCTTTCTCTCCCAGCTGTGTCTCGTTCCCTCATTTAGTGTATATATCCCTGTCTGTCTCAGTGTTCTTTGTCGGTTCGTCATTTTTGTTACTCATGTTCTGCTCGTGCTATCCATGTTGCCTTGTGCTTCCCTTGTGAATCTTCGTGCTATCCTGTGTCAAACCTGGTTCGTGTTGTTTGCCTTGTTTTGGTTTTGATTAGCTTTTGGAAATAAAGCTCTCGTTTAAACCTCATCTTCCTTGCTGCATTTGGGTCCTCCTTATTACAAGACGTAACACCTATAGGTTAAAGAGGTTTTGTTATAAAGCAAGTTAATGTAAAAGACTGTAGTGGAACAACACATTGATTCAGCCGAGGTATTTCACAAGTATTCAAACATAACAAGTCATTAGAAATGAGCAATAAAACATGAAATAGCAAAAACAATTCTCAGTAAACCAGGCAAAGCGGGCCACATGTTTTACTGCAGGTTAAATCATTCTGGAAATTGGATTTATTGTACCACAAATACAATATCTACTCAGGCTGGTCCAGCATTATAAAATAATCTTTTAGACAATCCCCATAAATTGCGTTTATATACTTCTAATTTGTTTTACCAGATATGTTTTGAGATAGACACAGTTGCTGCTCGGAATATGTTCAGTGGCAATGTTTTTTTGAGTGTAGGAAGAGCTACGATCTGGCAACTAAGAACATGTGTGGGTAAGTTTAGGCAACAAAAGCACTTTGGTTAAGGTGCAATCAACCATTGCATTTTAAAAAACGTAACTTCGATCTTTCTCTAACCTTATCTGCAAAATTTAACAGATTCCCTAATTCCCCAAAATCAGCGTTCTTGTTGGATGATATGATTGGTTTAATGAACAATCTCATGCTAACACAAAGGAAACCTGGGCTAGGTAGTTATTCATTTTTAAATATTTAGTTATTATTTTGAAGGGATAGTGCTCGATTATAAGTCCTTGCACCAGAGTTAGCTAGAGGCTGTTTTACCTGTGCAGGTGGACAAAAAACAACCACATAACACACACTACATAAAAGTCCATCAGTGTGAGATAATAATTATAATCAGTATGATAAATGGAATGCATATAAGGTGGTGACTCTAATGTTTGTGGGTATGGAATTTTACTTTAACCCAGAAAGCAGATTTACCAAAGGCTTTCTTTCTTTGTTAGTATAGGCCAGACAAGATTATGAATAATTTGAAACATCAGGCATGCATCACATTAAAATACAACGTTTTTCAGGATATTATAGTGGCGATCATCCCTGGGTTTTTTATCTAATACTTTTATGATTTGTTTATGGAGTAAGTACACAGGCTTCAGTGTAGTCACACTTGCCTGGGACCAGGTTGTTGGTGAAAATCCTAGTGTGTATGAGAAGCTTTGCAGAGGACTGAGACAATCGGTGCCTGATGCTCTAAAAAAAGTATTCAGATTAAGCTTAACATTAATGATAACCCCACTAACTTGTTTTTTGAAAGACAGGTTTGTGTCAATTATTATTGATCCTCGCTGCGAAGTACACGCAAACTGTTTTGCTCTCATTAAGGGTAAAAAGTGAATTGTCTTGGCAATCCGACACCTTGCTCATTGCAGCTGTCAGTTTGGCTGACATTGGTAAAAATCATAGTATCATCTGCATACATTTGAACTAACATCTGGACGTGTATTAATCCATCTGAGGTGTACTGGTTGGTCATGTATAATCTGCTGTGTACACTGTTTGTACTTAATGGGAACTAGGAAGTGACAGAGTACATACACAATAAATAGAGGGCAGTTTAATCTGGCCTTGGCAAAGAACCAATACAAAAGAAGAGATGACATTACCCCTCTGCTTGCATCACTGCACTGGCTTCCAGTATTTTTCAGAAATTATATTAAAGTCATTATGCTATCTACAAAGCCATCTTGGAATACCAAACTCCCTTGGAATTGAAAAGATAAATTTAAAGACCTATATTTCTAACTTGACTGGTATTATTACCTCCGCCCAGGAGGTTATGTTTTTAGTTCAGTCTGTTTGTTTGTCAGCAAGATTACGGAAAACCATACTCGCCCGATTTTCATGAAACTTGGTGGAAGGGTGCAGCATGAGCCACTGAAGAACAAATACAACTTAGGAGTGTATCTGATACATTGCAGAGCATTTTTTACTTTCATAACATTGCAAGATAGAGCATCGTGACCTTCTAGTTTTTAATGTTTTGTTGTATTGTGAGCAAACTTTTTTTGTTTGTTTTCTCTCATTTCTTATTGTTATTTCCTTCTTTTTTATCTGATCTTGTTTTGTTAAGCACTTTTGCCTACATCTTTGCATGAAATGTGCTAAACAAATTGAATTATTATTGTTACAGTACACCACATTTCCAGTGGGTATTATAAGGTTAAGATGAGAACAACAATCAGACTTGTTGCATGTATGTAAAAAGCACTGAAAGCATAAATTCACAGGGAAAAATCACCTGTGGAACCCTGAACAAGAAACAGCATCCCATCTCATAATAACACATGCATCCCTTCTCTCCCGTCTCGCTTCTAAAGGTCCTGTCACACATATCCGTATGACAGAAACGTATGCCTACGCATACGAAATATCGGCAATAGGTTGATATAAATTAAGGGTAAGTATATATAGCTGACATATACATAACAAATTATTATATGTATGTCAAAGATTGATAGCTTATCACTTACTTATTTAAAACGTATCAGAGCATCTAGCCAACGGAGCTGGAAAAGTGCCATTTGGTTGACGTCATGCTGATGCTGGAGAACGGCTAAAATGCTGAACGCTAGCTGTACTGTAGAAACACGTTTAATAAATTACTCCGTCGTCAGGCATAATCTTAACATAGGGTAGGAATAGGTTATCCACTCGTTATCAATAAATTGGCTGTAGGATGATTCATCCATACTTTCAGTTTTTTTCAACACAACGTAATTTCTGTCAAATGTTGTATTTGTACTATGTTTATCCTGTACACACGACATCTATTGCACGTCTGTCCGTCCTGGGAGAGGGATCCCTCCTCAGTTGCTCTCCCTCAGGTTTCTTCCATTTTTTCCCCTTTAATTGTGGGGTTTCTTTTAGGAAGTTTTTCCTTGTGCGATGCGAGGGTCTAAGGACAGAGGGTGTCGTATGCTGTACAGTCTGTAAAGCACAGAGACAAATGTATAATTTGTGATATTGGGCTATATAAATACATTTGATTTGATCTAACGTACCTCTAACATAGTTACGTATTATATTTACGTAGGTAAGTATTTACGTACGTATTCCGTATTCACGTATGTCTAACGTCACGTAACGTCTGCATATCTTATAAAGCACATGTCGGGTACGTCCGGATATTTTGAACATGCTCAAAACATCAGCGTTCAACAACGCACCCCAGCGTAACACCGCCTGCTCTTAACGAATACTACTTATACCTTACCTTATATCAACGTAAACCAGCGCGTTGCCGATATTTTGTATGCGCCATATCTTTGTATATCTTATGCATTAGTTGGGCATTCGTCTGATACATTTTGTATTTGTAAGTGATGCGCTATCAATAGGTTAGACATGTGTATCTGCATACATTCACTTTTCCGATCCGATGAAAAGTTGGACGTATTTGGACTCTGACAAATTTTCGTATGCGCCGGCATACGTTTCTGTCATACGGATATGTGTGACAGGGCCTTAACACCCAAGCTGTGCTTATTGCTCACCTTGTAATAGCAAAAAGCAGCGGTTACATCACATACTGCATACATTAACTGGAGCAGGTAATCAAATAGTTGGGCTCGCACACCCATGGTCAATTAATTGAAGAGAAAAAAACAAGCTGTCATCTGCTAATGAGATGTGTGCGCGTCTAAAAATGGAAGGGCTTCTCTGTAATTTTCCATTAATCAGCTCTCCTGAAAGCATCGTGACAGACTCTTCAAAGCCTCCCACCGTGACCTAATAACAAGAATTACATTTCCCAGCTTCTGTAAAAATAGATGTGTTTTGAAATATTGGATTTTTGGAAAGCAAAGCTACAAAGGTCTTGGAGAATCAGACAAAAGGAAGAAGGAGTGTCTAAATACATTACAATAACAAAAAGGGTTCAAACAAAAGGCAATGTTAATGTTTAGTATAAGACTAAAGGGGATGCTACTCGACCTCCCGTAAAACACATACAGAATGTATCATTACGTTTCCCGTTTAGACGCATCTGTAAGTTGTTTCAGATGTGATGCACAGTGACTGTCTCAGTTCTCCGTTGGCTTTGTTACACACCAAATACATATAGAAGTTATTCTATATGTGTGTGTGTGTGTGTGTGTGTGTGTGTGTGTGTGTGTGTGTGTGTGTGTGTGTGTGTGTGTGTGTTTGTGTGTGTGTGTGCGCGCGCATATCCACTCAATTTTGCAGCTGATCAGACAGAAATTGAAATTTTTCATGGGCTGAACAAAACAGCAGCGAGAGAAATGGGGACTGAGCCAGAAATGGAGGGATGATGGATGCAGAATAGGAGCCAGATGAAGAAAATGTGAGAGACGAAAAAAGGAGAGAATGAAAGTGTAGAGCGAGAGAACTGAGACGAAAGTTTAGTTACTGATCTATATAGAAAGTGGTTGGACAATAAAGCTGTCACTGGCTTGGAAGTGTGTGCGTGTGTGCGTGTGTGTTTATTTGTGCTAATTATTCAAGGAGAAGAAATACTGTTTAGTTTCTATTTCCATTTTCACTGAAGAGCAAAGCAGCCATCTGACAAATAGTGAAAGCCTCCAGCAATAATGTAAACAGAAAAAGAAAAAAAATCTTTATTTGTTGATGTTCTTCAGGTTTTTTTCCTTCCTTATTACATCTGCTGTCCAATCGGCGCTCACTGTGCTCTGAAACCTTCTCAGAGAGAAGTCGTGATAAATACTGAGTCAGTGTAATACATAAAAAGGTTTTTGAAGGAGTATCGGTGAACACTTAAACACAGAGGTATTTATATATTTGTACTTCTTGAAGTACAGAATCCGTCCCAAGCTTGCTTAAGAATATTGTTTTACTTTTTTATCCAATGAGTAAGAAGCTTTATATTAAAATGATTACTACTTCATGACTTGATAACAGTCATACACTGAGTATATAATAGCTTCAAACATATGTGTAATATGCTGAATAACTTATTTATACAGTAGATTGATCAATCAATATTTTTAATTAAAGGTTGTTGTCGGTTATTGGTTCTATATGTATATATACACACACACACACACATTGATACATCTCTGCACATTGGTATGTTACATCAATAGAATAATAAACTAAGGAAATGTATCATGGACACAAAGCATGATGGGATATCAAGCCAATATTATTTTCTATGTCTACTGCATTGGGTTTGATTTATTTTCCTCTTAATTTAAAACAAATATTATATTTTTTCCTTCTTTACTGAAAAATCCATCCTGAATGTGCAGCGTTCAAGTTTCTACATCACACCTGTGTAAACTGCATACTGGACCAGGATTGGCACAAAGTCCTGCTTATACGCACATGTGCATCATTCTGCTCAAACAATAACAATTAGCATGAGGGATTATGTGGAGTGGATTTCATAAACAAGGTACTTTTGATGTCTTTATGATTGGACTTAATTCATAATTCATATGGCTGTCATTTGTCATATGAATACAGGGCAATACTTTTAATGTATGTTAGAGACAATGTTTGTTTCTGTTCCGTAAAATATATGCAAATTAACATATTTAATATTTATTTCATTTAAATCAATTTGCATATTCAAACATGAAATAAATAAAACTTGAAATACAAAAACATAATTGTTTTAATGTAATTAATCAACTGGGTAAGTTTCCTGTAGATATTTATTAGTTTATATTGTTTATCTTATTCATCTGTCATTTCTCCACTAATATACACTATTTCAATGATGTGTGTGCAGACACTACAGACCTGCATGTGTGGCTCCAGTGAACAGCAGTGTGTCTCACTCCGCCACATTCACACTTCTTTCTGATTAGGATATGATGAGCCAGTGTGAGTGTGCAAAAGGAGATGCTTCGCTGTTCTACCCACAAATACGCGCATGCTGATTACAGCAAAGCAAGCAGGAGCACATAATGTACGACTGTGTACGAAAAGACGCAGGCCGCTGTAGAATAAAAAAAACTAAAACAAGTGCATATCCAGGATTTGTGGCAGAAGCTCCAAAAATTAACCATGTGATTCTCCTCAAAATGTTTTTCTCTGAAAGACGAGATGAATGAGCATGGCCTCTGCTTCAGTTGTGTGTTCCTCGCTGTGTGTTCCTCGCTGTGTGTTCCTCCCGTGTCCAACCTTGCAGCATGTTACCATTTCCAATTGGCGGCTCAGATCACAGTTTGAATTGCCTTTGATGATGTGACAGCATATTTGATTCACAAGGCTCGTTGTCCAAATGACCAATGCTCAGCACAAACACCGGCAACATGCAGCCTGTGATCAGCCGGACCGGCATTCTGCAGAACAGCTTGCCACACTTTGAGTTGAAGTGCTCTGAAACAAAGAGCAAGAGAAATATTGAAGCTGTGTTATTATTTTAGGGTCAAGGATCGGAGTGTGATGTGAACTTATATGATCTTGCTGCACGATTGTGTCCACATGTCACTGCTCTTCACTGAAAACTAAGAAGCAGGAGTAAAAACACCCACACAGTGTTATTTCTTTGACGCGTGGAAAATGAGCTTTGGAGCTGAATTTTGTGCTTCAGCTTCCAAAAGCTGAGCTTTGAAAATGACTGACATTATTATGAAGAGCCCGTGCCATAACAAAGTAGTTGTATCTGTATAACGGGGTCTTTTGAAATATAGAGCAGTATGAACTATAACTGAGCAGCTTTGATGAAATGCTCCCTTCTAGTGTTCAGTGCACAACATTGCAACTCAACTATTTTCTATTGAAATGAGTTCAACCTCAAACTTTGGCGTTTACAATATTATGTTGACACATTCACGTGCATTTTCTCACACAGGAGGACATTCATTAGATTTGTTTTGTACTTCTATTCCACTACATCTCAGGGTGAAATATTGTACTTTTTACTCTGACAGCTTTAGTTACTGTTCAGATTACAGTTTTCTTTCCCGACCTCCCCTGTGAAAACCATCTCAAAACGTTCAATTTAAATGTTTGTTATACATTTAAGACTGTTCCTTTACGTGTTGACTGTTTAAAAATCAGAGACAAAGCTACCAACATATCATCTTATAGAATATGATGCATTGCTGTAGATCAGGGGTGGGGAACCTCCGGCCTCCAGGGCCCATGAGACCATTTGATCCGTCCCTTGAGGTAATTCGTAAAACGCACGCAACAAAAATCCACTAGCAAAAAAAACTAGGCGGCAATATTTTAAATGGGCGACTGAATATTTTTTCCTGGCCAAGGTCAGGGTCCTTGAACACAACACGAGCGGAACGTGTCATCACGTGGTCACGTCATGTCAAAAAACTTCAATTTTACACGAGACTGTCATTGACATCAGTGAACGCAGCATGGCGAGTGTAAAACAGAGAAAGGTGAATGCGGGATGTCGCACTTTCAAGAAGAAATAATCTCGAGCGTCATTACTGCACGAAACATGCCGAACTGCACGAGCTGAAAGGACGAGTGCGTTTGGATAAAGTTAACGCTCTTCGGCGGAGTTTGGCCCAACAAGCAACTCTCCAGAGCGTAACATACAAACATGGAAAGATAGAGAGGTAGACCACCACACCAAGAACAGACTATTCCACCACTGCTGTGCAATTATCACTGCCATGTGCAATATTCACTTTATTTTCTATCAACCACTTGGTACTTATGTTATTATTATATTTAATTATTGTGTACTGCCTTTGTACTTCATATGTTCTTTTGCTGTGACAAGATACATTTCCCCGTTGTGGGACTAATAAAGGATTGTTTTCTGATAAAACAGAAATATACATAGATAAAAAAGTTGCTTTTTTGCCCAGCATATAAGAAAAATGAAATGAATGGGCTGTGTCTTAAAAAGGTTTTGCAGAGGTTATGAGTTCAATAATTAGTATGGCCCTCGAAGGATGTTTTTTTTAAAAAATGGCCCTTGATAGGAAAAAGGTTCCCCACCCCTGCTGTAGATTAAACTACCCGACAGGATATAAAGGAGTTAAAAATAAGCACATTAAAACATCTACAGCAGTAAAATGCAACATACACATTAATGCAGAAGTAACTGACAGCATAAGCAAAATGAATACTTTTACTTTTGATACTTTAAGTACATTTTACTGATAAAACACAACCAATTTAGAAGTTTAGTTAAATGTTTTTTGTAGCTATAGGAAACAACACAAAGGTGAAGTATGATATACACAAAGAAATAGATAAACACAAATAAACATGAATAAGATAAGATGAGGAAGCTGGAAACCACATGAGGGGAAATTATGTTTACTTCAAGGACATTTCTTTGTGTATTTGCAGCACATAGATACACATTTACATGTGTCGTGTTTACTGACATCTCCCTATTTCCTAAATGGTCTCGGCCACGTAAGCAGTAATGTGCAGCACATCATTTTGATGGGGAGTGTTTTTCTGAAGACGACGTATGTTTATTTTCTCTTACATGTGTGACTTTAATCTCAGAATGGTCAAGTTTTCTTTCTTGTGAATTCACCACTTCGTCTCAGAGAATATTTGAGTTGTTTTCTTGGAAATGTATGAGTTTCTTTTTTTTTTTACCTACTATAGCGCTAATATGCCGTCGTATTTTTCCCCCTGTGCCGTTGTCATCACATTTTTATTTTACAAAAGCATTACATGAATCTCATGTGGCTGAGATGATACTTTAAGATATTGTGATTCTGTTTACATATATATTTTCTTTTAGTTTAATTTTGACTGCTGACAATGAGGCTGCCGTGTATATCTGCTGTGTGCATTGGTATGTGTGCACGGTGCAGACACAATACAAAGAGAGTGGGGGGTGGCCACAATACTCCCTAACAGGTAAATCCAGCCATGGCATGTCTGATACAAGAAAGGTAATTTGATGACTGAACGGCATCTTGTTGCATTCCGGAAGCTAATAAAAACTCACGTTTGATCTGAGGCTTATTTCTTCTTCATGTAAATATCTTCTACTTGGAGCAGTACAACAACCACACTGTACTGTGGTTGATTTACTGCTCCAAGTAGAAGATATTTACATGACATTTGCAATAAACCAACCACAGTACAGCATGATGATTTGCTGTATGTCTAAGGAAATTTACAACACATGGTTTACAGACAAGAGGATTTGCCAAGTTCCTTAAAACATGCATTCATCCTCCTTTTCAGCAGCACAGACAGCGGACAGTTGTGGAAGGATACGTCTGGTGATAAAGATTTTAGTAGGAATGAATGGGCTTGGGGCTGAGATCTACAGACGGAATGTCATAAAGTATTAAGAGACACACTCACTTTAGGTGTTTTCATGGGATTTAATCACAATAAAAGATTCCCAGCATGGGCCTTATCTATTGGATTCTTGTTTTTAGAAATGTGTAAAGTTTTAACTGCATTGTAGACACCTAATCTCTAAAATGTATCATAATTGGTGACCAACGATGGACTTTTCACATTATACACTCACAGTTCACTGTTTTTCCAACAGATGGCAACCTAAGACAAGATCAGCCCAGAAGTACTGCGTGCTGAGATGTAAACATGCTGGGAAATACATGTCAACCACACATACTGAAAGTTTAAATATATATACATATACATTTATCAATAATTAATACAAAACATGTTAACAAGGAGGGAAAAAAACCACAAACCCACAGTTTTACAGCTGCATGGGGCTGACATCATGTCCTCAAAACAGCTGGCACTGCCTGCCTCTGACACACACACACACACACGAGTGCAGTCATGCAGACATTCACTCCCTCTCAGAAAACACCTCTCATTCCTCAAGAGGCGTCCCCTCTCTGTATACAAGTCTGTGTTCTTCCACTGACATGTCCTCACTTCAGCAGCCACACTGTACCTTTTTACTCTCACTCTGCCAACTTCTGCACACACATGCTCACAAACACAACACTGACACACACAAATCCCTACACACTACATGAACATGTGAAAATACACGTACACAGGAACACACACACACACACACACACACACTGAGCTTGTCAACTCCCCTGCAGCTGCTAACAGATGACAGGAGGCCTTGGGATGAAGAAAGATAGTCCGAGTGCTGTAAAAGGAGAGGTCAAAAATACATGTTTGTTTAGACAGCGTCCAGATGTGCTACGTATGTTCTGAGCGAACCGCTCGGCCAGAAGATACGACAGAAAGAAGTTTGCTTGTGCATTATTAATCAGATTTCTGTATGAATTGTCAAGCATGCGTGCAGAAACTTAAGGGAATGTGCTTTTGTTCCCCTGAGATCTCTGCTGCCTCTTTGTTTGGTCAAACTCACAACTTGCTTGAGGAAGAAATTTGCGGTGTATAGCGATTATCTTACGCAACAGTCTGTATATGTTCCATCTCTCACACGTTCACTCTCTCACTGACCATTGTCTTGGCCTAGTTTTCCATGGCAGATGCGTTTCTCCCCAGAGTGAGTTACATAGCTATTTAATGGACACAGACACAGGCTTCAATAGTTAAGGCAACATCTGGCGTTGAAGAAAAGAGGTCTGATGAATACAGGACACAGGAATGGTGTAGGATGTAGGGCTGTCGCTTAACGGTCTTTATGTGGAAATATTCTGTAGTGTTCACCCATTACATAACGATTACTGTATTCTCCCAGGGAGCCAGATACAGCAGCTCAGTCAGTGGCCCTATGTGTCAAACTATGACGCTCCACGTACCCCTCTGCCGTCAGTTTTGCCTGTGCAAGGCTGCCTCTAGTGGTTATAGTAATTATGACGGGAGTATATTATATATTTATAAAACGGACATGTCAAATCAAGCAACCCGATTGGTTCTTAGCCGTGGTATAATGAGCGTATATCACGGGTAGAATTGTAGTTACTTTTCACAACAAGTCAGTATCCCTCCGTGTCTGAGAAAAAGCTACAACCATTACAGCTGTTAAATTACGTCTGTTAAAAAAAAAACGTACAAAGCTTTACTATGGAGGAGTGGATTGATCAGTGCCTATCTCCAGAGAAAAAAGCCCGTAAAAGACGACATGCAGAGCTACGTGAAGAGCAGGTAAACCAAATATGTTCGTTAGCTGTTAGTGTTGTTGCATAGCAACTACCTCGCACTATGTTTTGTGCAGAAGGCAATAGAGGGACTATTTTATTTTGAACATCATTTTTTAATAATAAAAACTATTTAAATTGGAGTGTGTATTTTTCTTTCATATTGCCACACTTGGTAGCCGTTTTATAAAAGCAATTTGTTGTCGACCACGCCCCTTAACTGTGATATAATGACCATATACCACGGCCTGTCGTGAGCTATTGCTTAATTATACATGTATGTAGCAAACGTAGTTATTTTAACCTAAACCAAGTAATGTTGTTGCCTAAACCTAACCAAGTAGTAACATAACGTACTTAACTTGCATCATGTACGTAACGTAATGTTAACCAAGTGTTGAAGTCTACACTAGTCATTTAAAAATGACGCTAAAAGAGAATCCAGTGCATTAAAAAGGGAGACAAAGTATATATACATTTGAGCTGCTAGAATATTTTAGCAATGCTAGCATCGTGAAGTCATTTTATGTATAAAGCCCAATATCGTACATTTGTGTCAAGGGACTCCCTCTGTCCTTTGTCCCTCACTTTGGCTTAAGGAAAAACTTGAAGAAATGGAAGAAACGTCAGGAAGAGCACCTGAGGAGTGATCCCTCACCCAGGACGGACAGATTAGCAGTTGCACATACACACATGCTAATTGATTTTATATCTATTTGCTTTATTTACCATGTTGATGATTTTAGTATTTCATTAACTGACTGTCATTCAGCGTGTGGAGAATATTTCTACTGCCTCTTTGTCTTTCTGACATGTTCTCCTCTCCATAAAAACTCTCCCTCCTCCACAGTTTTTCACCTTAAGAGCTCTTAATGGCTAAAACGCTTTGTGAATAATTGTTATCTTTACCAGAATCTAGTCTTAACTGTACGGGGAAATTCTTAGAAAATGTCATAATTCTAAGAACTTTCTTAGGAACATTGAAAAAAGCAGGAGTCTACATTAGGCAATATATTACATCCAGCTGGCAGTTAACAGGCATCACAAATGATGAACAAAAACCTCATTGCAACTTCGATGGTCTGGCAAGGAATGAATGAAACTGGGCCGGTGTAAGTAGTGAGAGGCTGATGAGGGAATGAGAAGCAGGTGAGGAGTTGGCCGGGGAAGGTCAAGTAACAGCAGGGCTGATGAGTGAAGTGGGAACAGCTGAGTGGGTGGAGCAGTCAGGTGATGGGGAAAGGAGGGAAAGTCTGACGGACACAAAATAACATTTATTTTTACAATGAACACTTGAAATGATGAAGGCAACTGCAAATAACAAGGTAGTACAACATATAAATCATACTTTGATGTTTAATTTTTACCTCTTTACTGAAGATTTCATTATATACTCACAAGTCCCCGGCTGTGCGCCGCTACGTTGGAGTTCACCCCGGAGGACGAGAGGGTCGCCTCCCTACGCCTTCGGGTTATGGGGAGGAAAACTCTGACTGTTGTTTGTGCCTATGCCCCAAACCGCAGTTCGGAGTATTCGGCCTTCTTGGAGACCCTGAATGGAGTCCTGCAGGGGGCGCCAGTAGGGGACTCCAGTCTTGCTGGGAGTCTTCAACGCACACGTGGGAAATGATGGAGACACCTGGAGAGGCATGATTGGGAGGAGCGACCTCCCTGATCTAAACCTGAATGGTCGTTTGTTGTTGGACTTCTGTGCTACTCATGGAATGGCCATAACATACACCATGTTCGAACATAAGGATGCTCATAAGTGTACGTGGCACCAGAGCACCCTGGGAACATTGAACCTGAGTGGGCGATGTTCAAAACCTCTATTGCTGAAGCTGCGGTGATGAGCTGTCGTCTCAAGGTCTTAGGTGCCGTGGCAGAGGCAAAGCAGCGGGTGTGGGAGAAGTTCGGAGAAGCTATGGAGAAGGACTTTTGGTCGGCACCAAGGTGCTTCTGGAAAACCATCCGGCACCTCAGGAGGGGGAAGCGGGGAACCATCCAAGCTGTATACAGCAAGGTTGGGATCCTGCTGACTTTGACTGAGAAGGTTATCGGGCAATGGAAGGAGCACTTTCAGGAACTCCTGAATCCGACTAACACGCCCTCTATGGTAGAGGCAGATCTGGAAGCTGATGGGGGATCATCGTCAATTTCCCTGACGGAAGTCACTGAGGTAGTCAAACAACTCCACAGTGGCAAAGCCGCAGGGGTTGATGAGATGTCATGAGCCCTCTCCCTGCCTGGTAACACCACTAATTGTTTTCAATTACCTCCACCTGTCTCTGCTCCACCCTCGTTAACTTACCAGCTGCACTGCATTTACTACTCATCATGCCCTGTATAGAAAGCCTTATAGAAAGTTTTTCAGTCCACAATTGTCAGATCATCTGCAAGCCTACATCGGAAATCCTGCCTGCCTGCCTGCCTGCCTACCTGCCTACCTGCCTGCCTACCTGCCTACCTGCCTGCCTACCTGTCTGCTTTCAACTCTGACTCCTGATCTGTGATCTGTTACTACTACTCTGATCTCCAGCCCCGGTAAACCCGACTTGCCTTCCGCCTTACGACTACGAGTTTAGAATATCCCTGAACTGTACTACTGCCGTGCCTCATTCGGCCCTGTTGTGTGTGTGTTTTCAATAAAACCTTGATCTCGAAATTGCGCTCCTGGGTCTGGGTCATGGGTCTGTCTGTCCTGACAGAATGATCTGACCATCATGGACCCAGCGCACGCTCAGACCAGCATGCAGGTAGAGACTGAGATGTCTGTCCTACAGCAACTGGAACGCACTGAGGGAGACATCAATCGGATCCCCCGCGGGAGCGGGATTCTTCTTTGTCGGAAAGAAGGATGGCTCTCTCCGTCCGTGCATCGATTACCGGGGCTTGAACGGCATTACAGTGAAAAATCGTTATCCTCTACCCCTACTCTCCTCTGCCTTTGAACTGCTGCAAGGGGCCACAGTGTTCACCAAGCTAGACCTGCGGAATGCCTACCATCTGGTGCGGATGAGAGAGGGTGACGAGTGGAAGACTGCGTTCAACACTCCAACAGGACACTACGAATATCTCGTCATCCCGTTCGGTCTCACCAATGCCCCGGGAGTGTTCCAGGCGCTGGTAAACGACATCCTCAGAGACATGCTCAATAAGTTTGTTTTCGTTTACCTTGACGACATTTTGATCTTTTCAAAAACTCAGACAGAACACACTCACCATGTCCAGTTGGTGCTACGCCGGTTGCTGGAGAACTCTCTCTTCGTGAAGGCAGAGAAGTGCGAGTTCCACGCCAAGTCTGTCTCATTCCTGGGTTATGTGGTGACCGAAGGCAGCGTTCAAATGGATCCTGCAAAGGTGTCTGCTGTGGTGTCGTGGCCGGTTCCAGAGACCCGTAAGAAACTGCAGCAGTTCCTGGGGTTCGCCAACTTTTATAGGAGATTCATCCGGGGTTACAGCACAGTGGCAGCACCACTCACTGCGCTGACCAGCGTGAAACAGCCGTTTCAGTGGACAGCAGCCGCTGACAAAGCCTTCAAGACCCTCAAAGCTCGTTTCACCTCAGGCCCTATTCTCCAAATGCCTGACGCTGGACAGCAGTTTGTGGTGGAGGTGGATGCTTCGGATGTAGGAGTTGGAGCGGTGCTTTCCCAACGAGCAGCAGAGGATGGCAAGATGCACCCCTGTGCCTTTTACTCCCGTAGACTGACTCCAGCAGAATGCAACTATGACATCGGCAACCGCGAGCTACTGGCCGTCAAGCTCGCCCTCGAGGAGTGGCGCCACTGGTTGGAGGGGTCTAAAGTTCCGTCTTGGTCTGGACAGACCATAAAAACCTGGAGTATATCCAGACAGCCAGGAGGCTGAACTCCCGCCAGCGTCGGTGGTCATTATTCTTCACCCGTTTTAACTTCACGCTCTCCTACCGTCCTGGCTCCCGCAATATCAAGCCCGACGCACTCTCCAGGATGTTTCAGAAGGATGAGGCATCCAATGAGGAGTCGACAACCATCCTCCCAAGCCCCTGTGTTGTTGCTGCCTTGACCTTGGACATTGAGGAGCAGGTCAGAGAAGCCATCCGGAACCAGCCGGGCCCCAGTGCATGCCCCTCTAACCGTCTCTTTGTCCCAGCAGATCTGAGGTCTCAGGTGATTCAGTGGGGGCACGACTCTCGCCTGGCCTGTCACCCCGGAATCACACGCACCCTCCATCTGCTCTCCCAACGTTTCTGGTGGCCGTTGATGAGAAAAGATATCCAGGAGTTTGTTAGAGCTTGCCCCACTTGCAACCAGCACAAGACCCCCAGTCAGGCCCCAGCTGGGTTACTCCAGCCTCTACCAGTGCCCATGCGACCCTGGTCCCATATCTCCCTGGACTTCGTTACGGGCCTTCCGCTATCTGAAGGAAACACTGTCGTCCTCACCATCGTTGACCGCTTCAGTAAAATGACCCACTTCGTGCCCCTCCCAAAGCTGCCAACTGCAAAGGAGACCGCCCGGGTGGTCTTGCAACATGTATTTCGAGTCCATGGTCTGCCCAGGGATATTGTGTCAGACCGAGGCCCTCAATTCTCTGCGGCCTTCTGGAAGGAATTCTGCAACCTTCTTGGGGCCACCGCCAGTCTGTCATCGGGATTCCACCCACAGTTGAATGGTCAAACGGAGCGCATGAACCAGGAGCTGGAGAAGGCACTGAGGTGTGTGACCTCACGCAACCCCCGTGCTTGGGCCCAACATCTTCTCTGGGTAGAATATGCCCACAACTCACTCACCAGTTCTGCCACCGGAGTCTCCCCCTTTCAATGTGTTTATGGATATCAACCACCTCTGTTTTCCAGTCAGGAGGGAGATGCTACCTGTCCCTCTGCGCTCGCCTATGCCCGCCGCTGCCGCCGCACATGGGCCCAGGCTCGCGCCACACTCCTGAAGTCCAGTGCAAGCTATGCTGTCGGAGCTAACCGGAGGAGGATCCCAGCACCAGTTTACCATGTCGGACAGAAGGTCTGGTTGTCGGCTCGAGATATACCACTGCGGGTGGAGTCGCGGAAACTGGCGCCTCGCTTCATTGGACCCTTTCCCATACAGAGGGTCATCAGCCCTACGGCAGTCCGACTACTGCTACCCAAGACCATGAAGGTACATCCCACCTTCCACGTCTCCAAGCTCAGACCTGTACATGAGAGGCCACTGGTCCCAGCAGCACCACCGCCTCCTCCTCCGCGCTTCCTCGACGGTGGCCCCGTCTACACGGTCCGGCTCCAGTGTCTAGTCCTGACCCTGAACCTGGTTCTGAGCTGGGGCCCTCGGATGTCGAGTCTTCTGATGGAGACGGTGCCGCTGAGGATATGGACTCTGACCTCTCAGAGGAATTCTGACCCTCCGCCGGCTACCCCTCCTCCCGCCCGGCTTGGTGGTGTTTCTTGGGGACTTCTGGAGCCGTCCCTTGGGGGGGGGGGGGGGTCCTGTCATGAGCCCTCTCTCTGCCTGGTAACACCACTAATTGTTTTCAATTACCTCCACCTGTCTCTGCTCCACCCTCGTTAACTTACCAGCTGCACTGCATTTACTACTCATCATGCCCTGTATAGAAAGCCCTGTTTTTCAGTCCACACTTGTCAGATCATCTGCAAGCCTACATCGGAAATCCTGCCTGCCTGCCTGCCTGCCTGCCTGCCTGCCTGCCTGCCTGCCTACCTGTCTGCTTTCAACTCTGACTCCTGATCTGTGATCTGTTACTACTACTCTGATCTCCAGCCCCGGTAAACCCGACTTGCCTTCCGCCTTACGACTACGAGTTTAGAATATCCCTGAACTGTACTACTGCCGTGCCTCATTCGGCCCTGTTGTGTGTGTGTGTTTTCAATAAAACCTTGATCTCGAAATTGCGCTCCTGGGTCCTCGTCTGTCTGTCCTGACATGAGATCCGTCCAGAAATGCTAAAGGCTTTGGGTGTTGAGGGGATGTCTTGGTTGACACGCACTATTCAAAAAGGGGGACCACAGAGTGTGTGCCAACTATAGGGGTATCACACTTCTCAGCCTCCCTGGTAAAGTCTACTCCAAGGTACTGGAAAGGAGGGTTCGGCCGATAGTCGAACCTCTGATTGAAGAGGAACAAAGCGGATTCCTGGTCGTGGAACAACGGACCAACTCTTCACTCTCGCAAGGATCCCGACCCCGGGTAAGCGGTAGACGATGGATGGATCTCCGCCCAAAAATATCCTTTTTCATTTGCAATTGTGCATTAATTTCTTCCATTATGTACATCTGTCTGTCTCTTAGTCCATTGTTCCACTGAAGGGGGGTTGATGTCCTGCACCTATACCCAACTGGATGAGCACACTATTCACCTTTTCTGCTCGTAACAGATTCTCATGATAAAGGCAAATATTTCTTAAATTTTAAAAATACATCACATAAAAATAAAATATAAAGAATTCAAAAATGTAATCTATTCACATTCGTATTAACCGTCAGGCAGGAATGGTTCACAGTACGGAAGTATTGTACTTTATTTATCTGACATGTATGGTATCACATTATTTATCTGACAGGTATGGTATCACATTATTTATCTGACAGGTATGGGTACTAGTTACTTTGCAGACTCAGGTTTGACATCCAAAACATATGATACCTTTATAAAATATCATGTATTGTTAATGTGACAATGCTACTTACACATTAATGCATCGCTAATAAAAATACAATAATGCTATATGAGTATACAGTATGGCCCTGACATTATTCTGCACATTAAGTACTTTTACTGTTGATACTTAAAGTACATTTTGCAGATAATACATATGTACATTAAATTACTCCAGATATTGAATGTATGACTTTTACCAATAAGTATTTGTACAAGTACAATTACTCAAGTAAAGATAATGAGATAATATAATAGCTGATATGTATTTAGTGATTAATTCCACTGTGTGTGTTGTGTTGTGTACAAGTGTGTGAGCTTTACAAGAGGATCCAAATCCACAATTTCCCATTTGTCCCAACAGTGTTCACACGTAATGAATTATATATGTAACTAAATACATATACTCAGGTAAATGTATTTGTATTTTGAAGCACTTGTACTTTACTTGAGTATTTCCATTTTACCTCTACTCTACTACATTTGGAAGCCAAGCCAGATTCAGATTCAGATGTCAGATGCATATGGACTTTCATCACAGGTTAATGAAAAATAATCAAAAGTCACTCCCCTGTCCCCCAATCGTCTCTGAGTATCTGACGATATGTCCTCAATTCTCAGTGCCACAGTGTTACGAGCCAGGCAAACATTAATACATTCTTGCTTCTTATCGGGGCAAATGTTCTCCACCATTTTCACAACACAGTCTTTGATAAACGTACCCTCTGTAAAAGGTTGGCCATGTTTAGCTATTAACACTTCGTAGCTTGCTTTGTTGACGTTTTCATTTGACTCACAGGCCCGCATGAAGAATTGCTGGTGTAATGCCAGAGCAGCTTGGAGTTGCTTCACTTTTTCAGTACGGCCACTCCCTGTTAGCTTTTTGTATGCATCAGCATGTTTTTTATGATAGTGTCTCTTTACATTGAATTCCTTCCAACCGTTTCAAATTAGGCAAAAACAATTGCCTCGATTTTCAGTGAAGAAATATTGTAATTCCCATTGTTCCTGAAAGCGGAGGTGTCAACTTTCCTCTTTTTGTTTGCAGTCGCCATGGTAGCAATGCAGCATGTGTAAGGCCCCTTAGAGTGATGCTACTACCACGCAGTGAAAGGAGGGATTGCATTGTAAAGATTTATTCTGTTTGACATGGGGCCATAAATAATACATTATAAGACCGAAGCTTCAGTTGCGGTCTGTGATTGGCCCCCGGGCCGGACTTTGGACTTGCCTGGATTAAGCTATACCTGGCAGGATTTTCTCACCACCTTTACCAGCTGCAACATTGGTAACACTTATACATTAATATGACAATCCAGTGATATAATGCATATTATTCTGATTAATGAGTACTTTTACTTTTGGTACTCATTTGGTTTCATTTAAGTCAGAATAGACTATTTCTACACTGTGGTATTAATACTTTAATAGTAATACTTCTTCCATTACTGCACATTTGAAAGTGCATCATTGCACTCACTATTTAGCAGTAATATAACCGGTCTGCAGGATTTTTGATTGACTCCATCTACTCTTCATCTCACCCAGAAACAGCTTCCTGACTCAGACACGTTTATCCAACAGGGCTCCATGATCTAGCGCGTGTCTGTTTGATAAGCCCTTTTTCCTGGAAACGCTCATTGTTCATCCAAACGTGAGGGAATATGTGTTGATCTAATTTCAAATTCAAGGTGAACAGAGGCGGAGAAGCGCTTTGATGCAAATCCCCCCGAGAACGCGCTCCATCGCTGTCATCTTCCGGGCGGCGCGCAGAGAAACGGGAGGAGGAGGAAGACTGTACGAGAGAGAGAGAGAGAGAGAGAGAGAGAGAGAGAGAGAGAGAGAGAGAGAGAGAGAGAGAGAGAGAGAGAGAGAGATACTGGATAAAGGCTACGACAAAAAAGCATGATGATAATGGAGTCGAGGCGGTGGAGGATGTCGGATTTACGAGAAAGGACTGTTGAAATTTGACAGAGGGCTCGTGTAGAAACCTGTTCTCGGTGTTTTTCTTTTCATTCTGTTTCATTTCCACATGCTGCGTGGACATTGAGGGCGAGCAGAGGAAAGGGGAGCACCCCACGGATGCCTCGGAAGGTAAAAAAACGGGCTCCACCGCTGGCGCTATACACAGGCAACGAGGCGCATCTCATCTCACAGATGGTAATAATGGACATCCCGAAGAAAGCTCTGCACTGATGGATGAGGATGAAACACAGATTTAACCTCCAGCCCCGACCACTGTGAAAGAAAGAAAATCCTGTTTTGATGGATTTTTTTTAATCATTCATGGTGTAGCCCCAAGGAAACGAGCCTTAGACAGCAATGTTGAATCACTGGTCTTGGTAAATTATTCATTAGCGGTGTAGGTAGGCTATGATTTCCTATTGCTTCAATGTAGCATTTCCCCCTCACTAATTTTTACAATGTTAAGTCTTGTGATATCACACACATATTTGCAGGTTACATTTTTTTATCGGGTGGTTATGTAGGCCCATTTAATAGCCTTTAACAGCCACAAGAAATAGCCAAAGTGGGGTAATTTAAGCACAAGAAATATTTGATATAGAGAAGGGAAACATATCTGGGTAGTGAGGGATGTCTGGGCCATTTCTAAAGGTTTTCTTGTAAGAGTGTACAGAGTAGGAGGAGGACGGGGTGGAAAGAGAGATATAAGGAGACAAAAACAAAACACCAAACATGTTGCCTTCCCAAGAAGCCTCCAAGATCTACCATGACAATTATATGCGCAACTCCCGGGCCATCGGGGTGCTGTGGGCCATCTTCACCATCTGCTTTGCCATCGTGAACGTGGTGGTGTTCATCCAGCCCTACTGGATCGGCGACAGTGTCAACACGCCGCAGGCCGGCTACTTCGGCCTCTTCCACTACTGCATTGGCACGGGTCCGTCGCCCAACCGCGAGTTCACCTGTGTGGGCAGCTTCTCCGACTTCAGCTCCATCCCGTCCGGAGCGTTCAAGGTGGCCTCGGTGTTCGTGCTGCTGTCCATGGTGCTGACCCTCAGCTGCATCGCCTGCATGACACTCTTCTTCTTCTGCAACACCTGCACCGTTTACAAGACCTGCGCCTGGATGCAGCTGCTGTGCGGTAGGCACTCTCAACATTACTATAATTTAGAGTAGAGGCTGCACTTCTTCTTTACCGTCACACAGATGCAAAGAAAACTTAGCAAAACTCAATTGACCACTCTGCTCTAAATGCAAGAATGTCCACCGTGCCGGAGTGTTGTTGTTGCATGTGTTGTATTTTAAAAATGCATTATTAATAAATGCATGCATTAGTTTACATTCTAAGGTATGTGAGATAAGACAATAAATGACCCTAATATAAATTCCAAAATGCCACACTGTTCTTAGAAAAACTGCAAAACTGCAAATTCCCACGTGAAGACTAGAGTAGTGACATCATGAAACATCATTACGGACTCCTGAGGTCAGTATGCCGAGGACCGCCGGCTCACGTTCTCATAGAAACATCCTCTCATGCTGACTTTCGGGGGTTGAAATAGGCAGAAAGCTGTTTGGGCAGAAGCTCCATTGTCTGGAATCAACACGCTGTGGTCCAAGAGGGTAAAGGCCGTGCTCTGTTGCAGTTAATCAGGATTATGTGCAGCTGTTCCTGCAACAACAGGACTGAGACAGCAGGAATACATTTAACGATTGCACTGAGAGCAATAACAGACCCGCAGCTCCCCTTGTTACCGGTGATACTGCGAGAATACACCGCTGCATCCGCACAGCAGCAGGATCGTAGCTTTATGCTGATTAAATGAAAATGCAATTCATTCATCCATATCAGCTCATCGTATAGTTTACGAGGCAGTGTAGTGTGATGTGATGCAAGGGGTTTACATCAGGCCGGATCGCTAGTTCTTTTTTCAGGGATGATTCCAAATCAATTGGATTACTGTGTTCATGATGCCGATGTTTTGTCTCCGGCTCTTGAGGGTAGATTACAGTGCTACCTTCATGGGCAACTGGATAGCGTTAGTAATGGAGAGCTGGGGGGTTTGTAACATTTACAAATGGATGGTTCACTTTACATTTGTGCAGGTGGCAGAGCTAAGACTCCCTTTGGAGATGACGTTGAATTAGAAGCGTTGGATTTTGTGAACACTTTATTGACAGGATGACACTTTAAGGATTAGTTTGTAACTAGTGTCACTATAAATTAGTATGTATCAAATGTAGGTTTTTATTTTGTTATTAAAAGTCAATTTTCAAAAGTTATGCTGTCCATTATTGGTTAAACTACATATATTGTTTTAATAACCAATCCTTTGTTAGGGGTAAAATATTGTCAGCAAATGGCAAACATGGCCATCACAATATTCACTTTACTATAACAGGGGCTGAAGAAAACCAGCAAATATTGACATTTGAAATCACATTTATTTTCCATTTTTGCTTGAAAAATGACCTAAGCAATAAATAAATTATTTCTGCTCTACTTTCCTGACTTTTTAACAGTTGTATTTTACTAACAGGATAAAAGTCTGACACTCAAATTGACTGATTATCCTGGATCGTGGACTGATTTATTGCTACTGTCTTTTTCAATTTCTGCCGATCTTCAGTGCTGGTGTTTTTTTTATTACACAATGTAAGATTGTTGTGTGAGAGAAAATAAACTCAAATAAATGTAATCTATGGTGATTAGATGTCACAAGGCCAAGTGAGTAGAATGACCGTGTCAGCGAGACTTAACCTTTGAGTAGCGAGAGCGGCGCATATCTCTCAGAAGGTGCTAAAAAATCATCATCTCTCTCCTACGCACATTTCTAGCGAGCCTCCTGTGTACATCAGACTTCTTTATAAACTGATCAATGTGATAAATAGGCCAGGCAGAATAGCGTGGGAGCCCGTTTTCTGTACAGAAACAGTCAACATACTGAATGAGAGGGAGGGAGAAAGGAAGTCAGAGAGAGATCAGCACTTTTTTTTCCCCTTCTGTATTGTTCTGTTCCTCATCTGCCCACTCTGTCCCCTGTTCTGCCGAGTGTGTTGAAAATGTTTGGTGCTCTACAATCAGTAATAATCAGACAGAATAGCAGAGGTACACATTTTAATCTCTTTATTTAAATCTTCATGACTTAACAGGAATTGAACCCAGGTCTTTCCACAAAACCATTAATCAAGCAAGACATTTATAAAAAGCAGTGGTGGAAGGAACATTCAGTAAAGTAGCCAAACTGCAACGTACAACTTTTCCATTGCAAATAAAAACCCTGCAGTGAAGATCCTACTTAAAAGGTATATTATGTAAGTTTTCCATATTAAAATGTTTTTAAAAAAGCACGTTGAGTTGTGTACTTACATCATGCCAAATGGAAATATTCATGTACGTTGGTTAAGGACTTATTTTATAACCTTTATTTTACAAGGATATGTCTCATTGAGATTCTTGTTCAAGAGAGTCCTGGCCAAGATAGGCAGCAGCACAGTTACAGACAAATCAAAACAGTCACAACATAATGTTACTACTCAGACACAGGGAAGGAAGACTCAATTGCACGACTCCAGACACAAAGGTAGTGTAGAATAAACAAAACTTTACTTCCATAAATCAAAACAACAACTGAAAACGCTCACTAGGAGGATAAACAAAACTATCGGATAAGCACACTTCATGGATCGCTGGTACGTGCATAGGCTCTTACAAGGATATGACAAGACGAACTGGCACATGACAAGGGGAGACAGGACAATTTATACAAGAGGTGAGTGGGAACAGGTGGAAACATTCAGGGGCGGGGCAGACACTGACGATGGAGGGAAACCACACAAGGACAGGAAGTAACGGGATCTAGGTTGAGAAACAAGAGGTAGGTACAAAATAAAACAGGAAGTGACAAGACCACATGAAAAACTCAACAAATTCGACGAGTCATGACACATAATCACAATTATAATATTAATTAAAGCATTTACAGACACAGTGTCCTGCTTCAATGTCGTTCAGAGTCGCTTTAAGTCTGTTTAGAGAGACCAGCTCTCTGAGTTTCAGCTCATTCTGCAGCTGGTTCCAAGTATCCGGAGCTGCATAACTAAACACCCTTTTCCCCAGTTCAGTAGACTTTTGGGACAGTTAAAAAAAACAAGTCCTCAGAGCAAAGCCGATACGATCCACTACATTTCCGATTAATGTAGATCCTTAAGTAAGGAGGAAGAACACCAAGAATAGCCTTATAAATAAGGATGTGCCAGTGTTTCAGTGACTTGTACTTTACTTAAGAACAGTTACTTGCGTAAACATACTTAGTTACTTTCCACTCCTGGTAAAAAAGTGTTATAAACCTGGAGCAGCTCCTTGTGTTAAACCTCACCAGTGCACTGTTGCCTCTCACGGTGATGAATGTGAGAATTAAAAATATACGTGATGATGATAAATATGAAGCATACGTGATGAGGAATGTTGCATTGATCAATAAAATGCCTGTGAATGCGATGACTCCGTTGAATCACACCAGAATCCCCACATTCCCACCCCCCAACACCATCTGCTGGAGAAGGTTTTTTTTAATTTATGCTTCTAAAGGGTAGGAAAAAGCTGAAGAACTCGGAGCTTGAATGTCGAATCAAAACAGCAATCTCCTGATGTAATCTATATATTTATTTAACGCAATAAGTCAAACAAAGAAAATATTCTCAGCTGAGGACACATTTCGCGTCGCCGTTTCCATAGACCGCATGGCTCCAAGAGCCCCATCGTTGCGGTCTCACGGCTCCGCTCCAGGTGTCCAAACATTTGAAAATTCGCATCTAATACATGGAGTAGGCGTTGACCTTCTCCTCATTGGTCCCAGTTTGGCGCCTACACGCTCCTCCGTCAGCAGTCCGGAAGTGATGGTTTGTTGACCTGTTACTCTTAAAGGGGAAGTGCCCCTATTATGTTTGTAATACATAGTTGTGCAGAAAATACATAATTGTGCAGAAAATACATAGTTGTGCAGAAAATACATAATAGTGCAGAAACATATTCGTAGTGTCGTAATACATATTGATTGAGGTAGGACAAATACATGTGATAGTCTTTCCAGTGTGGATTAATGAAGATCAGGATTAATTTACCTGACAATTCCCCCTTTACACACCATTTATGGTGTGTATAATCTCCAGTAAATATAAGGCACCGAGTGGTGTACAAATTCATCATATGGTATACAAGAATACATTCATAGTGCACTTGTTTTTATTCCAGTCATAAAAATACCTTCTGTATAAAACCAAAGAACTTCATTTGTTATTCCAGCATAAAGACAATTAGCTTCAGTATAATAAAAAACACTTCCAGTAAAAGACAGTAAATATTAGTAAACTTTTAATGTCTGTATAAGATTGTAATATCTGTATACGACTGAGAGACTGTAACTACAATAAAGTCAGTGGCTTCGGTATGGCAGCAAAGAACACTATGTAGAGTTATTCACACAAAATCATCTTCCTCCTGGCTGTCGTGTTCCAGCTCTATATCATAGTCTATGAGTACCCCACTGTTTGATGCTGGCTCTTTGCTGAGTCGGTCAAGTCCTTTCAAAGCTCTGGTAAAGGATCCATCAGGGGCTGTGTTATTTGGGATGAAAGTACAACACAGAGCCAAACAATTTGCAGACACCCCCTTTTTCAGCTAGCACCATGTCTAATGCAATTCCGTTCTGTAATCAGGCTAGTTCTATCAAATTGCATAAATCTATGGAGAGGGGCTGATACTCGTGTACATTTGTTTTGTGATTGTGGAATCAATCAATCTAGTCATGCGGCTTCTAATTTATGGTATATAACAACATCCACATACAGTAAGTATTTAGAATCAGAATAATCTTTCTTGTCATGTAGGTTTTCACCTACAAAGAATTTGCTCTGGGTTAGCGGGTACATGAATATAAAAAATGCATAAATATTTACAAAATATAAATCGGTGGAGATAATGTACAAATTAATATTGATATAGCTATTAATGCTGAAGATACCAGTGACATGAGAACTCTCCATCTCCCGGACCGTCTTTCCATAGCATCACCAGACTAATTCTCTACCCCTGAATTCTCTGCTAATTCTTTATATAATGTTGTCAATCTTTGTAAGGCTCTAGTAACTGATCTCTCTGAAACAGTATTATTTGATATAATTGTGCAACAGGATGATCCAACATGGCACACACACACCTCCTTTCTCTGCTAGGAGCACGTCTAAAGACATTCTATCATGTCAATAAGCTGGAAGCTGCTTGTTGTTCAGCTTGTCCCTTAACGGCATCCCTTGTAATAATTAATAAACCTCTGTTAGATGCAATGAATGTAATTAGTCCACATTCTTATTAGTAGTTGCCCATCATAAAAACAATGAGTCAAAACCTGCTCCAATTTGATCTCTGGCACTCCCCAGGGGGACTCCTACTGCATCTCTTGTATGCTGTGGAGCTGAAGCTCTCCCCAGGTGCTGTGTTTCTCTTCAGCCGAGTTCAAGCTCACAAGAGTTTGACCTGTTGTGGGCCAAACATAGAAACACTCGACCAGTGTCATCAATGCACATATTTCAGTCTTGTGCTATTGGTTCTGTGAGTTGGAAATCTCTTAATGAGATTTTTGCAAATTGGGCTGAGTGGTTCTGTTACACTGTGCATCATTGTTAACAGACAGGTTTACTCTGTTATTGGTCCGAGTATTACTGGGACTGGGCTTAAAGCAAAGAGGGGCCTGACTGGTACACACACACACACACACACACACTATATATTTACTGAGCTAGTGGTATACAGTTTACAGTCAAGCCACATATTCTTCTCCACATATCCTGTCTCCCTGCTATTCTATTTCTTACTGTAGTAACTTGATATCCTTTCCTACTGACTGCTTGGAGATTGCAGTCTTCTTGTTTTCTACCTTTATCCTAAAGTGTCCTTGTGGACCTGCTCCTAAAACCTCTGCTGCCTAAAACAAACCGTCTCTAATCTCTGGGATGCGATGAAACGATGGTGAGGAATAATGGATCACAATCATTTATTTTCTTACATGTCACTCCTCTCCGTGGCGCGGATGTGCTCCTCTGCCCACCTGATCTGTTCTGCATCTTGTTAAGGGAGAGGGACAGGTTATTACGTCACAGAAATCAAATTTAACGTGGTTGTGCAGTCTCAGGTGTACAGGGCTATACTCACCCTCCTGTGATGACTGACCCCCATTTCACAGTCCCCTTCTAAAACTTCGGGTTGTTGAATCTTCACTGATGGTGAGACAAGCGCCCCTATGGGTACCACCTCCCTGTGTAGTCAGACTTCACCACGAAGAGGTCCAGTTTCTGCTTCATGGAGTCAGTGTCTCTCACAGGAGTGGTGATATATTTATGTGTCACCAGGATATATTTGCTCTTATTCTGTCTAATGTTTTATGTTTTTGCAGTGCAAGTACTTTGACCTGCAATTCTTACATAAAGCTTATTATCATTATTATTATTATTATTATCATCCTTTACACACATTACCTTATTTTACAGTTAATTTAGCGGTAAACACTTTAGCTACTGTCATAGCGTCTACTGTATGTGTTGGAAATACTTCAGCTCATTTTATACACGTCTATAATCGTTAAACTATATTTATTTCCTTCATATTTA
The DNA here is from genome assembly GCF_900634415.1 of Cottoperca gobio. Lineage (NCBI taxonomy): Eukaryota > Metazoa > Chordata > Actinopteri > Perciformes > Bovichtidae > Cottoperca > Cottoperca gobio. Next base: position 19,644,501 of record NC_041361.1, read on the forward strand.
TTTAGTTCAGAATATCAGTTTCAGCACATCTGCATGGATTTTATTGGAGTCGGCATTCGGCCTTTGAATCAAATGCTATGAATATACTCTTATTAATATAATACTCAATATAATACTCCCCCTTTTGAGACATGGTCAAATACCGTGTCTCAATACACATTTATATATGTTCTTGGTAGTACTAAGTTCTTCTCTGGTCAAGTGTTCTTTCGTCAGTCGTCTCTGTCTTGTATGTAATTATTCTTAGTCCAAACGGCTTGTTCTTACTTTAGAGCTGCATTCTGCATCTCTTTCAATATCTCTGTCTTGTGTTCTGGTGTGTTTGTCTTCTCATTTACATATTGTTGTCTACTGAAACTGGATCAGTTCTTATCATATGTGTTGTGCCTTTATATAAAGCAATATACTTTGGTAGCTGTACTGCCTTCAATAAGTCTTCTATTAGAGTGAGTAATATGTTTGTTAGTCAATGTTACCATACCTTTATGCTGTACTTGTTGAGCAAACACATGTTGAACATGCATAGTTACTGTCTGTGTAGATATTTACAACTTTGTCTTTCTTTTATCTGCATGTCTCTGTCAATGCTATCAGTTCTGCTGCTCTGCTGACAGATGATTGGGTAGAGCTTCTGCTTTTAATACGTCGGTCTGTGTCACTACAGAAATCTTGTCACATTCGGATCCTCTAGGTTACTTTACATGATCCGTTAACAAACATTTCTATCTCTGGTTCCTCTTAGGGAATGTCAGTCAAGTCTGGTCTTGGTGAAGTTCCTTGTCCGTCTCTGTCGTTCAGTCATGTGATTCTCCGTCCTCAGCTGTTGGAAATAATGTAGATGGATCAAAGTTGTACATTATTCTATAGTCAGATGCGGTTGTGAAAACAAAACTGACACTGCATGTGTCACTGTTAAAGTCAATGGCCTGAATATCACTTGATGCAGAGGCCTGACCTGCCATTGAAGCTGCAGTTACTGCTCATGTGCAGTCAGGCATCGCCTTATCTACTGGGTCTAGTTGTGAAGAGTAGTGAACCACTGGTCTACTCTTATCTCCATGGTTCTGTGTTAATACTAATGTCATGAAGTCTGCTGTTTAAATAAAAGGCTTCTTATAGTCTGGTATTTCTAAAGCAGATGAGTTTACCAAAACTTTATTTTCTTAAATAATTTGTCAGCTGTTTCATTCCCTATTATCTTACAAACTCTCTTCAACATATTTCTTCCTCATGACATTTACGATCGGACCCTCAGGAGCTTCTAGCTCCCTACACTGTTTAGACTAAACTCTCAGAAGATTCTATCTCCCTACTATTCGTCTGTCGACGATTATAGTCTTTCACAAAATGTCATGAGGTTTGAATATTTTTGGGAGAGGTGGGAACGGACAGCCATCCAAGAGGAAATCACGCCGGCCTTTTACAGAGGGATACAAAGAAGCCGTGACCGTGTGTGTTAAATGAGTTATGCTGACACTTCTTGACTAAAGTCTTTTATTATTATTTATTATTCTGAACGTAATCTATCATTAGCTGGTATTTTGCGGCTCTGTTCTGTTCTAATCATTTCTGTCTGCTCCAGAATTACACAAAAAGTCTACATATCTGTCATCCACACACTTATTAAACATGTTTTCTCAAAAACATATAAGAGACAGTTTTCTACACTTTACAATTCAGCCTCCTTTAATTGACTATGATAGTGTGTGTGAATGCAGATATACAACCTGGTTCCGGAAGTGTGGATCCCCGTTGCTGGGGAGTCATGTTCTCTTGTCAGTCCTTTTTCTCACGTCAGTCCTTTTTCTCACGTCCGGTCTACAGTCTGGGGTTCTGGTTTCACCTTTTTCTTCTCTTTAGCTTTCCTCAATTCAATTGGATTTTAATTGTAATTTACCAATTTGTCTGCTGGTGCACGGTTTTAAATTTAGGTGCGCTTTAATTGCCGTCCTACAGGAGGTGGAGGTGTTTAAATTTTGTAAAGTTTCTATAAACTTTTAGTTGTAGTCTCAATTTTGTCCACCAGAGGCATTTAGCTATCAACCGGATGTGGGTTTTTTAAATTCCCACCGGATGAAGAGAAAATGGAGGTTTCTTTGTTCTAAATTTTCTCTCCTTCCAGTTTGGAGAAAACTCGCATTTTTGGTTTTAATCACTCGGTTACTACATCACTTATGCATTTTATTTCCACCCAAAACTGCTCCAGCATAAGACTCAAGGTTTGGTTTATCACAATTTACTCTCACATGCCTCGTAACATCACATCATAGGCGGAATTAGCGACCCAGCATCACGTGGCCACCGTTAGCTGGTCCTAATCTCTGAGGCCTTTCACAAAAACGTCTCCTTCTTTCACAGTTTTCCAACTTAAAACTACTTCACATACACTCCACGGTTCTCTTTGATTTCACAACCGTCTACCAGTCAGTTAGAACAGTTTTCACCCAGTTCTACAAACTCCAATGCATTAGCTAAATATCAGCGCTAGCTTAGCCTCGCCTTAGGCCTGCTTTAGTCACACTTTACTCACAACAATACACAAATCTTTACATGTTTTACACTATGCTTGCCGCAAAGAAGATGATATACAACATCTGAGACTATGAGGCGATCGTCATCGGTTCTCACGTAATTCAGGATTATAATCACTATCCTTCTTTGGTGAACAACACTAGCCTCTAATGCTAGGCTTCCCAGAAGTCTTTCAATTAAACTATACCTATCTGCCTTCCAAAGGACTTTTTTAACATTAAACTAACTAAGCTTTCTTAGCTACCTTCCAAAGGTGTTTTCGTATTAAACTACATTCAATGCAAGCTTACCATAAGCTTTATCCGGTACCAGCCCGGACACCCCCAGGGATTTGGTTGAATAAATATAAGTTCTCCTAGAACTCTAACCAGACAATGCTGGAGCTCTCCAAAAGCTTTTCATACATATCGTTAACATCATTAATATCTTCGATGCTTGCTCTTATCGCTTGTATTTCAACATTCAGGATTGCTTTTTATCGTTTAACAGCAGTTGTATTAGCTATGACCGTCGAACATTGTTGCTGGCATTCATTAATAAGTTTTCCTAGTCTACCTGCAGTGAATATTTGTTTTTAACCGGTGTTCACCCTCACCTGATCTTTTGCACGTGCAATGAATACCAGTCAACGATACTCGGCGATCGTTCTTCACTTCTCCTTTCGGGATGCCCACCCAGGGACGCCAATTAAAGGGTAGGAAAAAGCTGAAGAACTCGGAGCTTGAATGTCGAATCAAAACAGCAATCTCCTGATGTAATCTATATATTTATTTAACGCAATAAGTCAAACAAAGAAAATATTCTCAGCTGAGGACACATTTCGCGTCGCCGTTTCCATAGACCGCATGGCTCCAAGAGCCCCATCGTTGCGGTCTCACGGCTCCGCTCCAGGTGTCCAAACATTTGAAAATTCGCATCTAATACATGGAGTAGGCGTTGACCTTCTCCTCATTGGTCCCAGTTTGGCGCCTACACGCTCCTCCGTTAGCAGTCCGGAAGTGATGGTTTGTTGACCTGTTACTCTTAAAAGGGGAAGTGCCCCTATTATGTTTGTAATACATAGTTGTGCAGAAAATACATAATTGTGCAGAAAATACATAGTTGTGCAGAAAATACATAATAGTGCAAAATCAAATCAAATCAAATCAAATTTATTTGTATAGCCCAATATCACAAATTATACATTTGTCTCAGTGTGCTTTACAGACTGTACAGGTTACAACATCCTCTGTCCTTAGACCCTCGCATCGCACAAGGAAAAACTTCCTAAAAGAAACCCCAAAATTAAAGGGGAAAAAATGGAAGAAACCTCAGGGAGAGCAACTGAGGAGGGATCCCTCTCCCAGGACGGACAGACGTGCAATAGATGTCGTGTGTACAGGATAAACAACATAGTACAAATACAACATTTGACAGAAATTATGTTGTGTTGGAAAAAAAAAGAAATAGAAAGTTTGGATGAATCCAGGAAAATGTCAATAAGGCTTCCCGGTGTCCAGCAGGACCAGGTCAGCAGGCGCTGTCACGATTCATGATCCTGACGTAAACTTTATCAGTGGCAACCTGCCACATGAGAGACAGACACTCCGGGGATGATACCCCGGATGGTGAGTTAGTAACATACATTTACATAAATGCATACAGATAGAGAGGGAGAAGAAGAGAGGGAGAAGAAGAGAGAGGGAGAGAAGGAAGAGAGCAGGGAGGTGTCCCCCGGCAGTCTAAGCCTATAGCAGCATAACTAGGGGCTGATCCAGGGCAAACCTGAGCCAGCCCTAACTATAAGCTTTATCAAAAAGGAAAGTCTTTAGCCTACTCTTAAATGTGGAGAGTGTGTCTGCCTCCCGAACACAAACTGGAAGCTGGTTCCACTGGAGAGGAGCTTGATAGCTGAAGGCTCTGGCTCCCATTGTACTCTTAGAGACTCTAGGAACCACAAGTAACCCTGCAGTCTGGGAGCGTAATGCTCTAGTTGGTTTATAAGGTACTATGAGATCTTTAAGATATGCTGGAGCCTGACCATTAATTGATTTGTAAGTCAGGAGAAGGATTTTGAATTCTATTCTGTATTTTACCGGGAGCCAGTGCAGAGCAGCTAATACAGGAGTAATATGATCCCATTTCCTTGTTCTAGTCAATACACGTGCCGCTGCATTTTGGATCAACTGAAGAGTCTTAACCGACTTTTTTGGACAACCTGATAACAATGAGTTGCAGTAATCCAGCCTTGAAGTAACAAATGCATGGACTAGTTTTTCTGCATCATTTTGAGACAGGATGTGTCTTATTTTTGCAATGTTACGTAGATGAAAGAAGGCAGTCCTTGAGATTTGTTTTATGTGGGAGTTAAACGACAGATCTTGATCAAAGATGACGCCAAGATTCCTTACAGTGGTGCTGGAGGCCAAGTTAATGCCATCCAGAGCTTCTATGTCATTAGAAAATGCGTTTCGGAGGCGTTTAGGGCCAAGTATAATAACTTCAGTTTTGTCTGTGTTTAACATCAAAAAGTTGCTAGACATCCAAGTTTTTATGTCCTTAAGGCATGCTTGAAGTTTAGCCAATTGATTGGTTTCATCTGGTTTAATTGATAGATATAATTGGGTATCATCCGCATAACAATGAAAGTTTATAGAGTGGTTCCTTATAATATTGCCCAAAGGAAGCATATATAAGGTGAATAGAATCGGTCCAAGTACAGAACCCTGCGGAACTCCAAGACTGACTTTGGCTGTCATGGAGGATTTATCGTTAACAAGTACAAATTGAGATCGCTCAGATAAATAGTGCAGAAACATATTCGTAGTGTCGTAATACATATTGATTGAGGTAGGACAAATACATGTGATAGTCTTTCCAGTGTGGATTAATGAAGATCAGGATTAATTTACCTGACACTTCATTTACAACCTTTTTTTTCTTCTTTTGAATCAGCTTGTGATGACGAATCTAATTTCATTATTTTCATAATTTTCATTTATTGTCAGGGTCAACACAATATCTGTAAATCATAAAAACCTCATGAATAGGAAACATCTTGGAACTTCATCTCATTCTCAGCATATATTAAATAAGCTTTATTCACTCCTACCAAGCGTAAGAAGATATTTACAATACCAACTTTTTTTTAAATCAGTAAAATTTTAGAAAATCAACAAACAGGTGCTTTTGATTAAGAATGTTTTGGCTTCCCACATTCTCAGTGCTAAAAGTAAATAAATAAACCACTTATTTTTATCCACGTTCCCCCTAATTGGTGAGCACATGCCAGAGTTTGTGAAACTTCACAAGGTTTTAATGCCCTTCCAGTGGATGTGTGTGATGTGTGGCGGAGGTAGGTTGTCTACTGGGCTTGGCAGACTGCCTAATGCTGCTCACCACCTTGGAGATGATAGTTTAATCATCCACTCTGCCCTGCTGGGTGTAGCAGCAGGTCTCCTGGCACTGCACAGTGACGGAGTGCACCCCAGCTAATACTGTAAGGGCCAATTTGAGCTGCTGGTGGTCTATAGGCCAAATGGACCAAAAGTGTAAAAAAGAGAACAGTTTTGGCTCTGATCATGACGGACTGCTACTGCAACAGAAGGGTTTAACACATATGTGCGCCCAATGAAAATGCATTATCCACTCACCCTTGAGTCAACTGAAAGTATAGTGAAGTTTGAACCTTCACATTGGACAGTAATTGTACTGGCAGAGTTACATGCACGTTTCCTCCAATTGGAGACTCTGCAATAATCACGACAACAAATCCTTCCTGTGGTGAACCAATCCTTCCTCATTCTCAACGTGTCATGTACGGAGGATTGGTCAGGACCCCTTGACATTTTAACACACTGGGTACCGCTACTATCTAAATTATGTTTTAAACACGTGGTTACCGTTTTGAATGAAAAACAAAAAATACCTGGTTATGTTTAGCAAATAAAACTACTCGGTAAGTTTCAGGAAAACATTGTGGTTTGGGTTCAAATAGGAATGTTTTTTACGTAAGTAACTTTCCGTACGTAAGTTAAGTTAACATTGACTGTTGGTTTCACACAAGAGAGCGCTGTGTTAGTTTGACCTGTTCATCCACCCTATCCTCCTCCCTATGCAGACTTTGTCGCTCTTTACTACGTCACCTAAGTTCCAGAGCGCTTGCTGAACTAATGGTGACTTATAGGTTTAGGTCAGGGGTGTCCAAACTACGGCCCGCGGCACATTCTAAAAGTCTAATGGAATATGGCCCAGATAGAAACTTGCGCTTGAATGTATTGTACGTCTTTGTTCTAACACAGAAACACAGTTTTGACTTGTCAGCTAACTTAAAACATCAAGTGTCAGATAAAGTTTGTGCTTTAGATTTTTACTCGATTGTATGTGATGAGAGCACAGATGTGACAGACACCGCACAGCTGTTCACTTTATTGCAGGGAGTTGACGATAACTTTTGCGTTACGGAAGAGCTGCTTGGTCTTAGGAGTCTAAAGGGCACAACATAATTCGAGCACAGAGAATTTCAAGCTTTCCTGTCTGATGTCGATGCTGAATACGAGAACGTACTCCACAGTTCTGATGTGCGCTGGCTGAGTCGTGGCTCCGTGCTGCAGCGGTTTTATTCCCTGAGATCAGAAATCGATCTGTTTTTGAAAGAGAAGGACCGACCTCTTTATGAGCTGAGTGACCCTCCATGTTTGGCAGGCCTGGCATTTCTGATCTTACTGGTCATGTCAACACTGAACAAGAGCCGACTGCGCACATGAAAGCATTCTGTGTGAAGCTCCGTCTCCTTGAGGCACAACTACACAACGTCAATGTTGCACACTTCCCCAAGCTGCCCGAAATCAAATGTGCTTTTCCAAAGGCCAACCTTTCTGATAACAAGGGGAAATATGTGTCTGTGATCACGTCTCTCATGACAGGATTCAGTCAGCACTTCCAAGATTTTTCTATCATTGAGAAAGAAATCGAGCTGATCAATGCAGAAGAAGTTTAAGAGAGTCTGCAACTAGAACTTATATAATAATAATTATATATACGATAATTCCCTGAAGAATCAACATCAGCTTCTCTCCCTCCCCGACTTCTACCGGAGCTTAGAAAAGTTTCCAGTGATGAGACGCCACGCACAAAGAATGATGAGTCTGTTCAGCTCATATGTGAGCAAACATTTTCTGTTAACTCTGAAAAAAAGCAGATTGAGAACCAAAATGAGCGACAGCATCTCTGTGATGTCCTTCGTATCTTAACCACCAAACTTACTCCTGACCTGCAGCATCCTTCAGTCCAAAGCATCACTGCTCCCACTGAGTGCAACGCTGTTCCCATTATAGGAGAGTTAAAACATATATTACACAGTATTCATGTTAATAAGCTCAATTTTTCAATAAATTCAGTCAAATAAAGTTGATAACATTTTCTAACTAACGTCTTACAAAATAAATGAAACCTCATTAATAGAAAGCTGTGATGGAGGCTGCCCCTCCAGTGGGGGGCCGTCAGGGCCAGCAATGCCTTCTCTGCTGGCCTAAACATCATCAGAATATAAATTACATTTTTTCCCACAAATATGCATTAAATTATTCCCCGTAGTCTATTCTCTTCATTTCATAGCTTTCCTCTTGGTTGCGCTGCTTCTAGCCTCAGATCGAGATTTGGAGGTCTGGCCTTTATGTTAGAGCTTTTATCCAATCATATTTCAGCCATGATGTGTTGCCAGGGTCCACGAAATCTGCCCTTAGGCCTTCAGAATCAACAGTGCGGGCACCTGTAGCTTAAAGTGAACGGAGACAAAACTGTGGCGTTAACCAATCAGATTTCGAGTTGGCGACATTGGGGCCAGCTAGGAAGGCGTACGATAACGTCAGCACGTCCACGTCTTTTGATTGGATACACACTATTGAGAGGCAGAGCTATGCAGAGCTAGCAACTGAACTTGAACAAGCTAGTTTGTGTAGATTCCTACAAGCTGTTTTTTCAACCCACAATGGCTGAAGGAGGAGAAGATATCGATTTGGTCGCAGATATCATTACAACACCATTTTCAAGACGAACTTCTCAAGAAAAGCTAGATATCGTTAGAAGAGAAAGGCCAACTCCGACGCTAGCGAGTCTATCCCTGTGTCCACTGATTCTGCCGAGCGGTCATTCTCGGCCTTAAAGCGAATTAAAACTTATGGCAGAAATGCTACTGGACAGACTCGGCTTTCAGCATTAGCCTCCATGTCTATAGAAAAGGACTTATTGGTGGAACTGAAATGCACAGATGAACTGTACAACAGAGTCATTGAAGTATTCTTGAGGAAAGAAAGGAGGATGGATTTTATGTTCAAATAATCAGTTGTTTTGGTGAGTAACAAGCATTTTGTTTTTTGACAAATATATAAAATGTTTGATGCTTCTGCAAGAGATGTAGAGATGTGTGTGGCGCACTGGCTCAGCTGTGCAGTACAAGTACTCAAGGAGACTTGTTGAATTGTTTTGGTTTAACCTTTATCAAAGTGGACATTCAAGGCTAGAAATACACTTTCACCACTGTCGCAAATATATCTTCATGAACAAATGCAAATTATTTGTTTGTTTTCTTTTATTTTCAGTCTGTCTTTATTCTTTATCATCACGTTTCTTAAATGAAACTGCTTTAGGTGTGACAATGCACTGTTTAGTGAACACACTTGTTAAAGCTCACATACTTTTAGTGGACTTAATAAAACTTTGTAGACTAATCCCTTAAAAGCGCCTTTTATTTTTAAGTGTTGACAGTATCCTAGCGATCTTAAAGCTGGTAGTTTAACACTCTTAATTGTACATGCGGATTTATTGATTATAAATGCTTCGGAAATATTAATATAACTCTGTTGTACTTGACTATGTTAAGGTGATGCAACGCCCGGTTATACTGCGTTTCTGTCTAAATGTATAGTTTCTAGAGCCATGGCGTCATAATGATGGTATTAAGAGGTGGAATAATTCAGGTAGGACTGTGTATGACATCACTGAAGGCCTAGGTGTGAAATGCACGGCCAGCCACTGCTCAAAAGTATGAGTGGCCCAGCCCTTCGTATATTTTTCTTTATGTGGCCCTCAGTGAAAAAGGTTTGGACACCCCTGGTTTAGGTAAATAAAAGATGAGAGAGAAAAAATTGAACCAAAGCCAAAACCCTGGGATGCAGACCTCTTCGCAGAGCAGAGTGTCACAGTGTGTCTTGGCTTCTATAAACTGAAAATGGGCCAAAGTTGGTCCATCACTTGAAATGCACTCATAACTCTTGGCCATAAAGAGTGACAGTATTTATTAAAATGCCTCAAAGAAGCAATATCGACCTGGATATCTGTGGGACGGCAGCGTAGAGTCAAGGAAGAGTCTGCAAAAAATACCAAGCCACCAGCAGAAATATATACACGCATGCTGCACTGCTCCTGCATTGCTGTTAGAAATACAAGAGGAATTGATTGCAAAGCTCTACAGCAGGAGGCTGTATCGCAAAGCAAGATTTGTGGGTTTCCACTTATGGGTCTGACTCAGGTTTTCTGTTGTCACAAAGCCGGCTCACTAACTGGGCAATTGCACTGCGAAGAATAACTTCCAAGGAGAGAAAGTGTGTCATTATCACCGTATTAAAATCATTAGCGCGTCTTACCTCGATAGACAGTATGCAACCCTGTCTCCCAAAAACGATGTTCCCATTCAACTAAAATGCAGTTTAGTTCAGTTTACAGTTTGATTAGAAACGTATTTGTGATATATCAAAAACAAACGTAATCCAGGAGAAAATCCATTTTTCTCAAAACATAATTGACAATACATTTCCGTAGACCAGGCTGCTATATGACAGCCAGTTTATAGACCCCCCCTTCCAGTGTTGCCGTCAGGAACAGCTATAAGCTGCTATAAACACTTTTGAAGTGTTTTGAGTGCAGTTTCCCTGCAGCTATCATTGTTTCATTTCACTGCATATTTAGTATTCAAATCAAGGTCAGAATAACATTTCTTGTAATTATTTGTATAACTTCTGACCTAGACGATAACCAGCCTGATGACACCAGTTAACCAGCATCACCAATGTTCGCCTCAGTGAAGCCATGTAGCTCAAAGAGTGACAGACTAAGTCTAACTAGTTTTGTGATACAGGCCGCAGGACAACAAGGATGAAGCAGCAACAATAGCCACTGAAATTATCAAAAGTTTAATATAAGTATGTTTCAAAGCGGACGAACAAATGTTAAATAGCAGTTATTATAGTATAGTATTAAGTTATTTAGTAGGGGACAATAATGAGGTCAGCAGTCGTAAGGAACAAACGTGAGAAAGGTTTGGGCCATTTGCGAATTAGCAGTGACCTGCTAACAGCGTAGGAAGTAACACATGTGAGACGCATTACGAAATTAAACTACAAAATAAATAGAATTGTAATCCGTTACAGTTATTAATGACCATTGAGGGTAGGATGGCTGACAAGGAACTGTCTCTATGTGAAGCCAGGCTCCATTTGAGCATTTGTCTTTGATTGGCTGTCTTGGTTTCTTGTCTGTCAATCAAATCAATTGCTCTAAGAAACCTGGAATTTCAACAATGTTTTCCTTCTGAAATCAGAAAAAAAGCTATAACATTACTGTATAGTGTAAAGTTTGTTTACCAGCACTTACAATAGTATCAAGTTGCCAGTTGCCCAATTTAAAACATCTATCAAAAGTAATAAGTTACATTAATTTGATGAAGTCATAAAATAGTTATAATACGTATTACATGTCTAACAGGGCAACTAGTAATCTAAAAGCTATTACATTTCAAAAGTCACCTTCCCAACACTGCCTGCTAATAGTGACTTTCCTCCAATCATCCCTAAGTTGTGTCACACCTCAATGGGAAAGTGAATAATATGCTCACATTACACTTAGAATCGAGACTAAGCAGCTTTTTTTCTCTCACACCTTTGCTTGGATTTATATTAATTTAAAGGAAAATGCTCCCTGGGTAAAACTGCAAGAACTTTAGTTTATATTCACCATTTTTGAACAAAGATGAATTTAGTGCAAGAGACCCTTCTTACAGAGACAGAGAGGTCTGTTTTGGTCCGTCTCCTCTCCTATCTGTCTCCAGTTCGTATCGCTTTCATTCCATCCCTCTAGCAGAGATGAGGCACTATATGAAAGCCCAGTAGCCCACAAGCCATTACAACTTGATGTCTCTCTTTCTCCTCTCTATCGGCTCAGGCTTCTTTCACTCCTTTACATCTTTCCCTGTCTGTTGCAATATTAAACAGAACTAAGGAGGACATGGGCCGTGGCTCAGGGGAGGAGCCGTCCTGGGAGAAACAACCTGTCAGTGACTGTTCGGTCTGAGTGTGTGTGTGTGTGTGTGTGTGTGTGTGTGTGTGTGTGTGTGTGTGTGTGTGTGTGTGTGTGTGTGTGGGTAAATGCAAGCAAGAAAGGAAAAAAAGATGTAAGTCGAGTTGGAGGAATAAAAAGCGTGAATTAAAAATGATCCACTGGGTTAGGATAAAGGTTTCAGAGGCATACAAGCAAACTGTACACAGCCGCCATACAAAGAGCAACATTATCATTCATTTGGACTCACTTTAGACTTTTTTGCAACCTGACAAATGCATGTGAAATATTCATTCTATTTTAGCTCTGTTTTTGGTCTCCACCAACTCCTGAGGGAAATATCTGGATCTTTAGCTGATAAATGCTCCACTGTGTTCACCAGCTAGTTGGTAACTCTTTTTGTCTGTTGTTTGGTGCTTGGCCAGTGTTAACAAGAGCCTGTTATGCAATTTGGTTAGCAGTTAGTAATTGCAATAGACTTCTTTTTTCTATCCAGGGATATAGTGATAGTCAGTTGCACAGACGCCTTAAGAAATACTTTTTTGTTTGGTACATTATTGCATTGCAAGGCCTTTTGTTTCTCGTTGGTAAAATCGTAGTAAATGCCAGTAACTGGGTGTGTAGTGATCTTGATGTGAGTGTATTATGAATAATTCAGATTTGGATGCTGCAGACTGCAGACAAATCTCTTCCGTGTAATCTGGAGAGACTCTGCGGTTCGTACGGACCATCTGTCCCTATAAATATACTGATACCTTACGAGAGAAATATCAGAAACTCACTGCTGAGTAGCTACCAAAGAAAGATGTTATGATATGATACACTAAAGATAACGCTGGGTATACCATACGGGAGAGCAAAATCATAAATCACTAAATTAATATTTTAAAGGGGACATATTACGTCGATTTTAAGGTTCATACTTGTATTTTGGGTTGCTACTAGAACATGTTTAAAAGCTTTAATGTTCAAAAAACACTTTACTTTTCTCTTACTGTCTGTCTGAATATATACCTGTACTCACGCACCTGTCTCTTTAAGCTCTATAAAGTAAATTGTAATATGTTCCTTTAAGTCTTATTACATGCCACAATGTAGTATATTAAGTATAACAGTATTTTAAGCTCATTGTAAGTTACTAAACTGTGCCGTTCTTAGTCCCTACAGAGTCTTGCAAGGAATATTTTAAGTTATATTATACAGACACACAAAGAGAGAATCACAGACACACACAGAGAGAGAGAGAGAGAGAGAGAGAGAGAGAGAGAGAGAGAGAGAGAGAGAGACACAGACACAGAGAGAGAGAGAGAGAGAGAGAGAGAGAGAGAGAGAGAGACACACACAGACACAGAGAGAGAGAGAGAGAGACAGACAGACACACACACACACAGAGAGAGAGAGAGAGAGACAGACACACACACACAGACACAGAGAGAGAGAGAGAGAGAGAGAGACACAGACACACACACAAAGACGCACAGAGAGAGAGAGAGAGACACAGACACACACACAGAGAGAGAGATAGAGATAGAGATAGAGAGAGAGAGAGAGAGAGAGAGAGAGAGAGAGAGAGAGAGAGATACTCCAAGATAGTCTCTCAGTCTATTAGAAAGAGCCCTTGAAAGCACTTTGTAATCCGAGCATAATAATGCCACAGGCCTCCAGTTTTTTAAAAGGGCCAAGTCCCCTTTTTTTGGGAGGAGCGATAGAACTGCCCTCCTGCATGAAGATGGCAGTAAGCCCTTTTTGTAAGAATCCATCATTACTTCATGAAAATCATGTCCCAGACATTCCCAAAAAGCCCTATAGAACTCAGTGGGTAGCCCATCAATCCCTGGTGCACGCCCAGAAGCTAGCTGTCCTACGGCCGTGGTTAGCTCCTCAAAGGACAGGTCTTTATCCAGATATTTTCTCTCCCTAGGAGTGAGCTTAGGTAGTCCTTCCAGTAGTTCCAACTGGCACTGCTCCTCACAGGTCTCAGCTCCAAACAGGGTTGTATAGAAATTAACAGCCTGTCTCCTCATCTCACCAGAGTCTGTAGTAATCCTACCATCAGGCATTCTCAGACAGGACATCTGCTTGCACGTGTTTGAGCTTTTCCTATTTCCCACCACATACTCAAAGATTCAAACTCACTCTTTTTCTGAGCCCAAATTGACCAAAAAGTTTTAAAATTCTCACAAAAAATTGTGTCCTGAAGCAATTTTGTGTTAAAATGCCAATAATTGTTCACCTTTTCACCAGAAACAAAACTCAAGCATATAGTAGTTATATGGTGGTCACTGAACCCCACTGGACTAATACAACTACTAATCAGCTGGCCTCTAAGCCCTTCTGATATGTATATGCTGTCCAGTCTAGCTGCACTCACTCTATTATCCAAAATCCTGATCCATGTGTACTGCCTTGCTGTTTAATTTTTTAATCTCCATGCATCTACTCATTCTAAATGACTAATTGTACTTTTTAAACTAATTGATGACTGTAAATGTGGCTCCTCACTCATTCTGTCCTGTGTAAAGTCAATCGTGCAGTTCCAATCTCCACCAAAAATTTTGAGGTCCTGATTCTTGCCTAACTCATCTTTCAGTTTGTTGAAAAGACTTATCCTCTCTGTGCCTAGGTTTGGTGCATAAACATTAACTAGACAGAAAATACACCCTTCAACTTCTGCTCTAACTATTACTACCCTTCCCTTTACAAGCTCCTCCTTAGATATAATATTCACATTCAACTTTTCTGAAAAAAGAACTGCAACGCCTCCACTGACATTACTACCATGACTTAGAAAGAAAGGCCCTTTCCAAAACAGGCCCCAGTCTGCTTCATTTTCCTCATCACTGTGAGTTTCCTGCAAAAAAAGTATATCAATTTTCTTCTGCTCTACTACTTCTGCTATTAATGCCCTCTTATGCCTATCTCTCCCTCCATTCATGTTCAAAGAGCCTATCTTAAGCCCCCCCATCAGAAAACAAGAGTAGAGGAAAAAAGAAAACAGTAGATATAAGCTCAAGAGAGAGCAAGACACCTTGTGATACATGATCATCTTAACTACTTGTGTGGTGAGGCTTTAACAGCCTTCCTTCGCTTCCTCTTCGTAATGGGATTCTCTTCTCTCTCTTCTTCTTCCCTCTCTTTTCTCACGGAAGTTACTAACTTCCTTAAACGATACCTCTTTTTTTTACTTAACATGTCAAAACCTACCACTTTCTGTAAAATGTTAACAGTCTTTATAAACTTTTCCTCATCTGGAAAATGGTCCTGTACATTCAGTTTGACCAAATGTCTCATCCAAAAAAGTATTTATTAGCTCTAAAGAATACAGGTCAATAGCTTTAGGCCTACTCTTTGTTTCAACTTCATTTTCACTTTGTAGCTCACTTTCATATTCTTCATCATCCATTTCCATTTCACTGTCCAGCTGACTGTCTGATAACGGAGTGTTCTCTCCTCCTGTCACTATTTCACTGTCCAGCTGACTGTTTGATAACGGAGTATTCTCTCCTCCTGTCACTTTTTCACTGTCCAATTGACCGTTTGGTAACGGAAAATTGGGCAGTGAATGTACAATCTCTTTTGTTGCAGAATACTTTGGACCAAAAATGAATTGTTTTGACAACGGAGTATTCTCTCCTGCTGTCACTACATCACTAAGCAGCCCCTCCCCTTTTGCGCTTGTAGACTCACCCTCGTTATCCACAGGAATAACCGCAGCCTTTACTCTTATTTGTGAGTCTATCGTCTGTGAAGACTGACTCACATCTTCAACCTCATCTGCTGATCCTTGTGTCTCACCATTCTGTTCTATCACTACCTACTCATCTGTTGCATTAACATTGCCAGGGGGCGGGGCCGCAGCCTGCGCAGCAGCCCCAGTGTCTGCCTGTCTAGCGGCCGTCTCATCAATTCTCTTTTTCTGTGGACACGCGTTGCGCTTGTGTCCAACACGCCCACACTCAAAACATTTCATGCTACCTCCATTTGCATAGACCATGTAATGACTATTTCCATGTTTCACTTTGAATGACACCTCCAACTCTTGTGTAGGAGAGTCAAGGAACATATAAGCCTGTCTACGAAGTGACTGAACATGTTTTAACTTCTCATCTTTGCACCCTAGGCTTAACACCTTAAGTGGGCTTGCAAACTTGCCGAAGCGTTTGAGTTCTTGTTCCAACATCTCATTTGGAACAAAAGGTGGCACACCCGAGACTATAACTCTCGTGGAAGGTGCATAAAGTGGGGAAACGTGCAAAAAAAACGTCACCTATAAAGACGCCACTCGCAACAAGTTGATTCACTAAGCCTCTCCTCCTTCACAAACACAATGACACCCTTGTTCATGCGCGATGCATATTCAAGATTAGCGTGTTCAATCTGTTCTCCAACAGCCAACAGCACCTGTTCTAACATCACGTTAGGCTCAGGTACCATCCGAACTCCATGACGAACGGACAGAGATGGCGTCTCAAAAGACGCCATCCCTCCCCTTGTGTTTTAACCCAAGTTACTAACAACTTGCACCACTCCACAAACCAGCAACATAAACAGTAAAAAGATATCCTTACCTGATCATGCGACAAAGCAGGGAAAAGGACAAGTAGAAACCAAAAAAAAGAAACAAATCCCGAGGCTCTCACTCATACAAACACTACTCACACACACGCTCCCACCGTGCTCCCAGCAGCATGCAGAGAGAGAGAGAGAGAGAGAGAGAGACAGACAGACACACACAGAGAGTGACAGAGAGAGAGAGACACAGACACACACACAGAGAGAGAGAGAGAGACACAGACACAAACAGAGAGAGATTTTTGATTTTTCAAAAACACTTTATTTACATATTCTTAAAACAAAACAGTTTACTCATAAAGTGTAACGAAAAATCATATTATCATATCAAAAAATATACATTTATAAATAACAACTCTATAAATATATAAAAATTATCCAATAAAAACCTTTGCAAAGTGTAAACATTCATTGTTCACAGTGCAGATAATATTTTTAAAACACCAACGTTCTTTAAAAGTGTCGAGATCCCCGGTATGTTTGTGAAACCTAAAATCGAGCCAGAGTCTTGCCCTGATATTACAGAGCCACACTGTCTTGGCCTCCTGCCCCTCTCTGTTCTCAACTCTGTTTTTCCTGCTAATGTATATGGCCATTTTTGCCTCTCCCGAGAGGAAATTTAGGAGCTGCCACTTTTCTTTGTTGTCTTTTTTGTAGGCAGCTCCCATGATAAAAACACTCTCGGTAAAAACTACGTTAAAAAGACTAAAAACCAATGTTAAAAGAGAGAAAAACTCTGTGAGTCTCTTACACTCAGTAAAAACATGGAATACAGTCTCACGTAAGTTGCAGAAAGGGCATTTGTTAAAAACAGCGGGATTAATAACGGCGATAAAAGCGTTACAAGCGACGGCACCATGTAAAATCCTCCACTGGAGGTCGGCTCTCCGCTTTTTGAGGGGAGGTTTGTAAAAAGACCCCCACTGTGGGCTTGGTCCACTTCCTGAACCCAGTCTGTTGCTCCACACAGTGGAGGGTCTGCTGCACAGGCCTATCTTGTGGATGCTTTTGACACAGTTCATGTATAGAGTCTTTTTGTCGGCTCTGTGCAGCGTCAGTCCTGCCGGGTTAATGACCTTGAGCAGGGGACCGGTCAGTTCTCCCAGCCCTGGGCTCAGGTTGATCTCTGGAAAAGGGTCTGCTGGGTCTGGAGAAGCCTTCCCGTCACTGTAGTCTTTTATCTGGCTCCTTTCCTTCCCCGATAGCCTCTGGCTCCACAGCTCCAGAATCCTCTCAGCCACTCGAACGGAGGTCAGACCCAGCAGCAAGCCCAGGGCTCGGGCATCACTCAGCGCCGGCCCCACTGCATCCACCAGTTGCTGCAGGCACAGGGTTCTGGACCTGCAGAGCGCCACCATCAGGCTGGGTGTGCTGCTGCTGCTGACGTCCAGCCTGGCTCTGTAAATTAAAGGCTCCTTCAACAACCAGTGCAGAGAGTCCGACATTGGACACCTTTTATGATTAAAAAGGGCCCAAGACTTAAAAACACCCTGATAAAATGGAGGCAGCCCATTTAACTTTAAAAAATTAGAATCAGTTAAAAACAGAGCAGCATCCAGCCCCAGGTTATTTACACGTCTGAGAATGCAGCTGGTCACATCTCTCCACACCAAATCAGCCGGGCCGGTAAGATATTTTTGTACAAACTGAAGTCTAAAAGTGGCTGTTCGGCTGGCCAGGTGGACAAGGCCCTGTCCCCCCTCCTCTCTGGATAAAAACAGCACCCCCTGTGGCACCCAGTGTAGACCATCCCAAAAAAAATCTACCATTTCTTTCTGTAGTTTTGCTAAAAGGCCAGAGGGAGGGTCTACACAGGTCAGACGGTGCCACAATTGGGATGCTACAAGGTTGTTTAAAACCAAAACCCTACCTTTAAAAGACATCTGAGGGAGCAGCCACTTCCACTTGGAAAGCTTTCCCTGAATCTTTTCTGTGACGTTCTCCCAGTTCTTCTGGACAATAATTTCTTTTCCTACAAATACTCCGAGATATTTCAGGCCGTCAGTTCTCCAGGTGAGGCTCTGGGGAAGAACTGGGAGACCGCCACGCCACTCCCCGACAGCGAGGGCCTCACTTTTCTTCCAATTTACCTTCGCTGCCGATGTTACACTAAAACTATCTACTATATCTGTTAAAATGTCCGCATCTCTCTGGCTTTTAATAAAAACAATAATATCATCTGCGTATGCGGATAAAACAAATCTGCTATTAAAACCAGGTAAAACCAGACCTTGTAGGCTGGAGCGTATTTTGCAGAGGAGAGGTTCCAGGGAGAGCGCATAGAGCATCCCCGACAGAGCACAGCCCTGCCGGACCCCTCTACACACTCTAAAAGGAGCACACAGAGTACCATTAAACTTCAGCACACTCTCAACTTCACTGTACAACACCTTGATCTTGCCTATGAAACCAGCGCTGAACCCAAACTTCTCCATTACTTTCCAGAGGAAGTTGTGTTCAACGCGGTCAAAAGCCTTTTCCTGGTCTAGAGAAATCAGACCAGTATCAAAGCCCAATGAGCTGGAGACCTCCAAAACATCTCGAATTAGGTATACATTGTCTACCATGGACCTGCCTGGGCACACAGTAGGTCTGGTCCCGGTGGATGACCTGCTCCATAGCCCCCCCCAGCCTGGTGGCCAGAGCTTTGGACAGAAGCTTGTAATCCACACACAGCAAAGACACAGGGCGCCAGTTTCCGATGTCCTGCAGGTTTCCTTTCTTGGGCAGGAGCGTTATCACGGCCCTGCGGCAGGACATCGGCATGGAACCAGAGGCCAGACTCTCGTTAAAAACATCTAAAAGATCTGTTGCTAAAATGTCCCAATATGCTTTAAAAAACTCAACAGTGAGGCCGTCGATGCCGGGAGCCCGCCGTCCTTGCATTTTTTGCAGAG